>NW_009736949.1:23723-32905 GCF_000703405.1 Apaloderma vittatum | reverse complement strand
AGTTGTAGATTTTACTTACGCAGCGGTGCTGAGCCTCATTACAAGGAGAGTAATTTGAATAGAGGATGATGCATCTGATATTTTCATAGGCGTCTGTAACGGCATCCAGGTAACCGCCCGCCTCAAACAGCATAGATTCTGGATGGTTGTCTTGCTCAGTACAGTTTGTAGCATGGCCTTTTTGGACTACTCTGCCTGAGAAACTCCTCAGTTCATAGAAGAGAAGGTGTTTGTTTCGGAGAGTTGCTGTTGATCTGTATGGGATGCCAAAGACCCTGTGAAATTCTGCGTAGCAGACTCTCGCTTCTTCGCCAGTCCGTATGTGGTAGGGACATTTAGCACAGAGGTGGTTCTGTCTCTGCCAGCAATAGGGCTTTACCACAGTCCCCTGGTTTGTCAGATATTCTTGAAAAGCTGTTTTCTCTCCTAGATTCATGTTCTGTTGAAAAATCTCCCTGTTTATGTGCTATATAGTTGACAGTCCTGAATGAAAAAGGAAGTAAATGTTTTAATTCAACCCTTCAATTTGTTTCGCAGGGAATAGTCTCTTGAAAAATGTACAGAAACTGGTAACAATATACAGAAACTTGAGTGACAATGTAGAGAACAAAGCCCTCTTGCAGCCTGGGAACATTTTTTGTTTTCACCAGCAAAGTTTTTCTCCAAAAACACAAGTGAAAAATATTTCTCTGGCTTCTGCCCTCTTATCCTAGACAGGAGAAACTGCATAATAAAAACAGCCATGCTTTTCAGGAATTGATTAGCAGACAAGCCTTATGCAATCTGGCATAACAAACAAGTAAACACCACCAAAACAAAAAAGATAGAATTACCATCT
The DNA here is from genome assembly GCF_000703405.1 of Apaloderma vittatum. NCBI lineage: Eukaryota > Metazoa > Chordata > Aves > Trogoniformes > Trogonidae > Apaloderma > Apaloderma vittatum. Next base: position 32,067 of record NW_009736949.1, on the reverse strand, counting down.
CAGCAGCTCCAGCTCGGGGTAATTACCTGCTTTCCTTCACTGGCTTTTGAGGATTGGTTCAGAGTTTCCAGTTTTAGCAAGCTTTCTTTTCAAAATTATACAGTGAACAAGCAAATTACTATTGCTTCGTCAGTTTTGGCAGGTCAGCTGTGGAAGGATCCTTCCCCAGCGGGGTAGCTTTGCTCCAGTTGTAATGGTGACGGCAGGCAGGCTCCTCGAGGTGTTTGCAGGTGCCAAGTGCTAGGAGACAAGAACACAAACAGGATTTTCTTTCTTAGGACCAGCTACTCGTGGCAGTTATGCTTCTGCTCTTTGCCTGTCGATACTCGTTTCCTATCCTGAGTGATTAAGTTTCCTTTGTTTCTTTAGTGCTGTTTTCATGGAAGGTTTTTACAGCTGAAGGATGAATGTCGTTCTAAGGAATAGGTTACTGAATTTGTTTCCAAGTGATTGTTACTTCTGTGTGTAACTGCCTGCTGTGCCGCTGGGCAGAAAGCTCCTGGTGTACTTCTGCTCTTCTGTGCAGGCAGCAAGACTCTCCCTTCTTTAAGTTTGTGTGTGTCCCTCACTGAGACTGTAACTCAGGTGTATTGGGTTGCCTGGCCAGATTTTGGCGGCAGGGGGGGAACTGCAGGGTAGCTTCTGCAAGAAGCTGCTAGAAGCTTCCTGAGTTTGCTTTTTAAGATCTGTTTGCTTTTTCTTATTTCTCACTACTCCTCCCTGATTTGTTCTCTTAATAAATGTAATTGATTTCCCCCAAATCGAGTCTGGTTTTGCCCAGGACAGTAAATGAAAGTGATCTCCCTGTCCTTATCTCAAACCTTGAGCCCTTTGAAATATTTTCTCCCCTGGTCTAGCGGAGAAGGAGGGGTGAGAGAGCAGCTGTGTGGGTACCTGGCTGCCAGCCAGGGTCAAACCAGTACAGGTGGGTAAGCTAAATCATGCCTGCTTTGCTTGGGCAGGCTTCCAGATGAGTGCAAACATAAGTTTAGTGTTAGTTGAACAACTTTGGACTCAGGTAGGTAATTATTATTATTTTCACTCCTGCTCTAAGTGAGCCACTCATCATCCCTGGGGCTGGTTTAATTCCATTACTGCTTTTCTGACTGTGTACAAGTTTTCTATCTGAGTATTTTTTAACAGCTTGCTTCTGCATTCCACATTGTTTTGCTCTCTGACTGTAGGTGTTTCATTTTCTTCTTCTTAAATTACAAACTTGATCTATTTGCTTTGTTTTCCACTCCTGACTCTATGCCAACTTCCATGTATTTTCCTATGCTGGAGCTCTTTCCTGAGCTGGGCCATTGTGCTGTTCTTGTGCAGATTACTTGTAAAGATTGGCTTCCTGACATCAGCAATGCTCCATTTGTCATTTTTGATGTTTCTGTACAGTTCTGATGTTCAATTGTACTCTCTACTGTGCATTGCAACACAGTTGTGGCAGCGGTGTGTCTCGGAAAATGAAAATTGGGCTTGGTACCTGATATAAAAAAGAGCAGGTCTGAAGAAAGAAGTGGTTTTCCTTGTTGAAGGGTTTTAGGAGACAGTTATCACCCCCTCGCCAGTTCTCCTGTAGGTTGCCAGTATTATTAAAGATAATTAAAAAAGCCGCACATGTGGGGCAAGGTTCCAACTCCGTGTGTCACTGCTGGTGACTTTGCGGAGCCGGAGTGGCCGCACGATGGCAATGTTGGACACCACACACGTACCGCCTGCTTGTGCTTGAACTCCCTTTAAAATTTTCTATGTCCCTCTAAAACTTACCTTTTTTCGTTTGTGCCTTTGGTGGTTTGGCCTGACCAAAACCCAGCCAACAGTCAGTCGTCTTAGTTACTTGTGTCACATCTTTGCAGGACGGGAGTCAAATCCCAAAGTTCCCAGCTGGATGAATTATCCCACAACCCGAGTGCGTTTGTGCCACCAGCTTTTGGCTCCTTCGCCAGCGCTGTCCCCGGGAGCTGGCTGGGCTTTGCAGGGACAAGGGCTGCTCTCCCCGCCTCTGCCGGCCCCAGCCTTCCCACCGAGCCGAGTCCTCTGCCAGCTCTCACGGGCAGAGAAGGCCAGGGAGCAGAATCCCAACGAAACTGAATTTAAATGGCAGAGACTTTCCCGTGTACATCAGTCCCATAAGCGATCATTTTGGGGGTGCACCACAAAAAATGCAAGTTGGGGAAACTGGAAGAAAGCTGACTGCTTGTCATGTTCTCAGAATGAACCCATTGCTGGCTGAGGAGAAAGCGGAAAGTTGTTGATTTTTTTCCTTTTTTTTTGCATTATATTTTCTAAAGTAGAGAAAAAGGCACAAATGTGTTACACAAGATCTCTTAAATGCTGTGGATTAAGCACTCATCATTCAGCTCCCTTGCAGAAAAAAATTCATTCCCGTGCACAATTTTTACTAAGTAATTCTGAATGGCTTGGTAGCATTTGTCATCTTCAAAGTATTTTATAAATCTGACCAAGAGGTTAAAATATAGACGGGTCTAAATGGCTCTCTTGCTGGAATTTCTGCTGCTTAGTGTCACTTAGATCCCACACAGGGGAAATTTAACAGTTAAAGGGGCTTCTGACTTTCAGGGTGCCTAATTTGTCACAGCGATGTTGCTGCACGTGCAGAGGTAGTAAATGCTGCAGACTTTAGCTGAAGTTCATAGTTTATATAAGTTAGAAATTCGGAGTTCAGACGGTTTCAAGCTGGGACATAAAAAATGAAGGTATGCAAAATAACTTCTCCCTTATGGTAATTTTCAACTTGATTTCAGTGTTTGCAATCCTGACTGGGGAGGAGGAAGATTTTTCCCTTACCAGGTACCTAGTTTGGCTCTGTAGCTGGTTATAAGATGGCTCTCCTGATCTCCGCTGCCTCCTGTTGGCACTAACCAGTTGTAAAACGGTTTGAGATCTTCAAGATAGGTGGTGGACTGTGGTGTTGTGTATGGGTCATTCTGTTTCATTTTCTTTATCTTTCAAATGAAACACACTGATCAAAATAGCCAATGCCTGTTGTAAAAGCCAGATAGCCAAACTATTCTATTGCTTTGTCTTGTTGTTCCATATTTTTGAGCAGAAAGCTTGCCCATGTTTTCTCTAATGTTAATTTTTCTTAAGCACATGGCCCTTTGTGAGGTTATAGGTTGTTCCATATGCTCAGAAGAAATGCTCAGTATTAAATACACTGTGTGAAGCTGAGAGTAGGTCTTTTAACACTTAAAGTTGTTAAGAAAAATACTATCTTCATATCTCAATTTCACTGCATGAAAACATCGTCCTGATACTCAAGATCATATCTTAATGGATACGGTTAGGAACCCAAACCACATGTTAATAGATTCATGTCCCTCCCCAGTTATTTTTAAAATTATAATTACAAACTTGTCCCACCCAACTGTATTTGGAGGGGACAGGAATATGGTTATTACTTTAAGAAGTAAAGTGCAGCCATCTTTGGGGCAGGGGGCAGTAGCTGTTTAATAGTGCTCCACAACAAGGTATAAACATTCACAGGAGGAACGGGCAAGGAACACTCTATCCAGTTAAAACCGCAGGGGAAACTTATGTGGCCAGGATGTAATTACTCAGGTTGGAATTTAGCCAGGATATGAACCACATGTTCTGCTCCTAGGGAAAAAAAGGCATAATCATCAGGGCTGTGATTTTTTTTTTTTTCATCCAAAAAATAGGTAAAACCTGATACGTCTTCAGGCTAAAAAGCAGGCAGAAATGCTGATCCATCCCAGCGTGGCCAATTTGGACTTGATACTGGTTTTATTGCCTTAGTCTTGGGATACTGTGATGTATGAAGATGTTTTTTGGAAGAAAAATTGCACCCATTGATTAGGCAAAAGCTTTTTTTTCTGACGTGCAATTATATGGATGTATGATTTTTTTTTTTGTTATTTGACAAACTGAACCATGATCTACTTCCACAGTCTAGTACAATTGTAGTTCTGTTTATGTGAGGGGATCTGGTGCTTCCCTCCAAATCACCGCACTCAGGACAAGAATGGTTCCTTTTTTTGCTGTTGAAATATGAGTGTTGAAATTCTGTTGCATTTCTTAGTACAGCTTGGTTCAAAATAATCTCTGCTGGAAAGCGTTTTACACATGACTTCATTCAGTAAGAAGTTTATCTGAGTTCAAAGTACAGAGTCATCACATGGTCTCTTAAACAGCCAGAGACTTGACGTTCTTGTGCAGTCCTCAGGTTTTAAAAGTAAGAAGAAAAGGAAGTGAAGGAAGAGGCAGAACGCTATCCACAACTGTTAATAAACACATCCACATGGACAGTTTAAACCTGAGCTGTCGTGGCATAGCTTGCCTCTACACTCAGCAATTTCAAGTTCATTTAACATGTGAACATGGGATATCTAGCACTGCAGGAACACTGGCTCACAGCTCCCGAGCAGAGCCCTGGTATGTTGCATTCTGCCACCAGGCCATAAAGATTAGCAGGGGTTTAGGTCCTGAGTTTGAAACGTTTCCTGCTCTGGCTAGTGTGAAAGTCAGACCTTCACAAAGCTGTTCCACTGAACTTTCCTCACCTGTCTTGTCCAGCCTCAAAGTAAATTATCACCTCGCTTCCAGAGATTTTTCCAGACTTCCACTGCTTTTTTTGGTTTGTTTCCCTATCTTTACATCTAAAAATAAGTATTTTCCCCTTGCCTGTCTATTCAGAGTGGAATTTAAAAACACAAAGGTTTTAAATATTCCATCCGCTGACAAATTTCCGACGCCTCTGGTAGTGAACAGCAGCTTGCCTTCCACTTCTGTTACACCGGCGTGTAGAGCAGCTAATGGTGATCACAAACGTGAAATCACTGCTGGGCATGCAGAGCATTCTGCTACGCCCAAACCACTGGTAATCTCTGAGGATCGACCTGAAACTGTGCTTGATGGGCAGCAGGCCTCCTCGAGTCTGTTAGCTGCTGCAGAGGCTGGGGTCTTATTTATCCCCATCTCTTTACCCGCAAATTGCTGCTGGGTTGTTTTTATTTTTTGCGTCACTTATAATCTCACCCTTGACACCACCTCTGAACCGTTGCTCTCCGTAGCAGCCTCTCAGCTCTCTGTTAGCTGGGCTGGCTGCAGCGTGGTTCAAACCAGGCGGGTCCTGATCAGTCCATGGGCAGCAGCTGAGTAGGTAACTGACAAGTTTTCCTTAGTAGAGGCATTTTCTTCCATCTCTGTTTGATGATTTTCCCGAAGTTTATAGGAATCCAGAATGTCGGTGGCCTCTGTTCATTTCTCAGTTGGGTTTGATTGGCTTAAGTGAGCTGACGAGTTCAGAAATCACACAGGATGGAGCAGGAAGGGGGCAGAAAGACAGCAGGATTGCATATGCTTCGCTTCTTCAGGGTTTTAGGCTGATAATCCTACAGAAGCAGAAAAAAAACAGGAGAGAAAGGCCTGTTTTATATCAGTTGATTCAGAAGGTCTCAGCATGAATTGCCTGAAATGCTCAAGAAAGCTAGAAGTATAAAAAGTAATGGAAACTTTGTGGATTCTTGTCAACGGTGGTGTTGATTTGTTGCGTACTGTAGCACTACACAGAGCAACTCACTACACCAGAAATGCACCTCCTATATGTGTGAACTGTAGGTGGGGTAAACTTTATGCTGTGGATGTAAACTGAGTATGTTTGAAAATGTAAGGCAGTGCAAACTGAACGGCATGTCCGTGGAGGAATGATGGCCTGGGACTGTTAACGGTCATGATTTTGAACCAGGAAGACTAGACAGTCTTAATTGACATCTTGAACACTCTTCATATTTCAGCGTTTGCTCTCTCCAGAATCCATTGCACTAATGATGTTGATTTATTACTGTTTTTTATTATTACGTAGGTGCTGGTGACCTGGATGTAGCCATTAAATAGAATTTTGCTGTTGAATTAGGCCAAGATTAGCAGAAATAGATATACAGTATGCTAGACTGGCTTATGAGCCACTTAGCCTCCGGTCCATTTAGTTTAAATACTCTACGTATAGATTACTATTCAGCATGATTATAAAACTCTTGAGAGACATGGCCATAAGTAATATTCAAGTGTTTTCTTTTAAAGAATCATGCTGTTACTTTTGACAGTTTTCGTTTGGGGACAGGCAAACATCTAAAAGGGCCTGTGAAAGATTTTTCTGGGCTTGGAGACACATATTTGAATCTCAGGCCACTTGAGAAGGTGTCATGAAAAATGGGAACCTGAAAACACGAAGTGACAAAATTATTTCAGACTCGGATTTTATTTGTTTGTGAGAATTCTACGCCATGTCCTGATTCTACAAATTTTAAATTAACAAATGTGAAGGCTCTTGCTGATGTCACTGGGACTGTTTACATGGATAAAGTTAAGCAGATGTATAAATCTTTGCAGGGTTTGGGACTAAAAAAGCTGCCAAAGATGATTTACTTATTGTATGAGGGAGGGTACTGGCTGCTGAGGGTGATGGTTAACATCGAATGAAACTGGTCAAAACTGTACCAGCTCTTACTGCCATGGATATGAATTTGGATCAGTATGTGGTTGGATGAACAAAATGTAGATAGAGGTTAGGAAGAAGATGTGTCACATGGCAGTTACAAATGCCTTATTTCTTTGAGTACATCCCAACTCAGTTAGGATCTCAGAACTGCACTGGTATCACTGCCAAACTTCAGCACTTCATGAGGCTGACGTGAAAGTAGACCCTCAAGGCTCAGCTGCCTTCCAACACCAAATCTTTCAAACTTTGAAAAAGTGAAAAGCACTGAGGTTCTTCAGCAGTAACGTGGTTTTGTTAGCTGGGTTCCTACCTCAAGGGCCAAGTATGAGCGTTGCTATCCGAGAGCAGGATCGTCTGTACTTAGTATCTGTTCTTACGTCTCTCAGGTACGACGAAGTGCTTGTTCTTCCCTTTTGCCTTGGTTTCATCTGCAGCAGTGCAAACAATTTGGTAATCGAAAGAGCCAGCATCATTCTCTACCTTGCTTCCCCCAAAAAAGAAAATGCAGTTTTGATTGGATTCAGTGAAGGTCTAGCACAAGAAAACAACTCCGGTCAAACAGTCTATTTTATAACAGATTTTTTTTTCTAGTATCTAGCAGCAGTGCTTAAAAGTCCTTTTTCCAGATCTGCAGGGTCACCTTTCTCTTTTTCAGGACTTGGTCAAGCTTTTTTGCATAGGATTTCTTCCAGCCCACTGGAAGAAAGGGGAAGGTCATGTTTATATTTGCCACCTGACTTTTACTCCATTGGCTCCGTTTGTAGGCAAGTAATATCGATAGATTTCTTTGGGGGTTGCTCATCCTTTCCTACATAAGGTATGGTTTACAATTCTGACACGGGTGAATGAGCAGATCCAGACATTCGTGTGCTCAGGTTTCAGGCAACCACATGAGTACAGTAAATGAGAGAGGTTTGTTTTATTCTCCTGTATAATAATCTCCATAAAGGCTGTTGTGTCAGATTGTGAAGCTCAGAATGTATATACATCGTTCGTTTGTGTTAGAAAAATACTGTCCTAATGTATGCATTCTCCTAGGGAATATAAACTGAAATTGCAGCAATTGAATGTAATATAAGGGTTTTAATGAATTTGTGCACAGCACTTTAACTTGAGAGTGCTTCCCAATATGTGCTATTGGCATTAAAGGGCAAGGCAGAAACTTAACAAACATGTTAGTTATCTGTATTTTAATTTCTAGCCATGCAGCAAATATTCTTTAAAAAGTCTGAATTTCACTGTACAGGGATTGGTAGTGGTGTTAGTTTGTTGGTTTGGGGTTTTTGTTTGTTTGTTTATTTTTTAGCTGGATGTTATGTAAGAACGAGTTGTTAAAAGTTTGGTTAGTGGTTTGCCAATTTTTATATTTAGTCTGTATGTTGCAGTAGGTTACTCCTGTGCTTGCATATGTGAAAAATCTGACCCTGTTTTGATTATATTCACAGCCTTAAAAAGTGTAACTAAACCAAATCATAAAAATGAAAGGAAAAAAAGGTCATTGCTAGCTGATCAAAAACTCCATCCGTCAAATTGTTTCTAATCAATATTGAAGAGAAGGCAAGAATATTATTTTTTTTTTTAAAAAAAAGGCAATTTACTGGGTTGGCCAGAGGTAAAACCAGAGAAAATGAAAGACAAATGTTTGCTGGCTTTGGAATATTGTCCATCTTAAATAAGGCAGGAAACCATTGCATCAAGAATAAGCTGTGCCTGCCATAAATCAGGCAAAGCCAGCAGTCTTCCTTCATATTTCATGGGTTTTGCGTAACCTTGAGATACACACCATCACATTCATTGGGGTAAATTAGTGAATCTCCTTCATCCTCCTCCTGACACCTGTCTCTTCATTTTCATGGTTTTCCTACG
>NW_009736949.1:0-23710 GCF_000703405.1 Apaloderma vittatum | reverse complement strand
TTCCCAAAATGTGAGTTTGCTCATCTTGATGGCTCTTAGACTGGGTATTGCTCCCATTTGGCATTAAAACTGGGCAGTCTCCTCATTAGTGATATTCAAGGCATGAGAGAGATACCGCAGTCCCTTGGGATAAAATGCAGATTTGTCCCAGAGCAGCAAGCAACCTGTAAGGTGAATGACAAATAAGGAATACTCAAATGCCATAGGCAGGGTGACCAGTTTAAATTTTAGGGCAGCAAAAAGTATGAGGAAAAATTAGAGATGAAGTAACCCAGGATTTTTTTTTTTTGCTTTTTGATTATTTAAAAAAAAATCCCATTCTGTTGAGTGTGGTCACACCACAGATTCTAGGCTTAGAAATTCTTCCATATTGCTTTAGAAAGTGTTATCAGCATGCTTTGTTTGTTAAACAATTGGATAGATGTCCTCTTGACCTGGGAAAAAGCCAGCAAACTTGCCAAGAGCCTGTGTTTATCGCTAGAAAATATAAAAGACCGAAATGTAAGTTTAGAGATGGAAAGAGAAGGGACCTGATTTTTTTCCCCCCTTTTTAAGGTAGAATAATACTTTAAAGTTTGATTCTATTTAACTATCTTTTTTTTTAGTGGAGTGAAAAATGAAGCAGGCCTACAAGGCTGGGTGCCATTTGCATGAAACAAGTACAGAGAAGAAACTTAACAAAACAAATGATTGAAAACAGCTACTGAATCACTGCTAGGATTATGCTGCTTCATCTTGTTTCCATTTAAAGTGAAGATGATTCTTGGACTCAAAGAGCCGTATTTCATTCTTAGAAAATCCCAGTTCAGAAAATAATTTGAGATTTAGGGTCAAATGATTAACGTGTGTACAGATTTGCTCCAGTGAAGGTCAGGAGAGCTCAGATGGTTTCTAGAATCATAAGGCCAGAGCAAGTTTTACCAACTACTTGCATAAGTGTCGTGAGACAGGCAGAAATGTTCATTATAATTTTCATATGAGCTACGAGCTGTGTACATGTAGAATATCACACTAACATTCAGTCCAATTCTGATCTCATTTCCACTTGTCTAATTTAGGACCCTTCTTTTGAAATAAATGGGGTTGCACTGGCATCATACTGGTTGGAGTTCTGATTCCACTCTGTTAATAGTATAAAGCAGGAAAATCAAAATTAGCTAGTGCAATAAAGGATGATACCCTACTCCTTCCAAACTAGCTGCCTGGTGATTCAAACCAAACAGGCTGTGACAAATGCTGGCTGTATGTCAGCAAGAAGAAAGAAGAGGCCAGAATTTGGTATTATCTGGGAATACCCAGAGATGCCAGGAGATGTTTTAAGTGTGGGCTTTGAGCTTGGGCATCCCAAAAAAAGCCTCTATGACACTTGTGACTTTGGGGATCATTTACAAGAACTAGAGAACTAATAAATAAGAATATGTGGTACACGTTTCCAAATGGTTTGGTGGGGCTCAGAGTGTTGTTTTGGGCCAGTTCCATCTCAAAGCTGGTCATTAAAACAGTAGAAGAGTGGAGAGTCACGAATATTTATTTAGATGACCTATGTTCTTTCACTATGCAGAGATAAGTGTTAGCTAAGTAACAGGATTTAAAATCTGCTAGTCTCTAATAGAATGAGACTTTTTATAGAGTAAGAAAATCTGCTTTCAATTGCTATTGTTGGGCATTATTTTAGTCAATGAAAACAAAGTGTGCTTGGGAAGCTGCCTAGAAGACATGTGATTTAAGGGTATTGCTATTTTCCTCTTCATGAGAAAAGAGCCAGCTTTTTCTTCTATGTCATGGCTGGATAAAGTGATGTATTCAGTATGGATGATGGTGGGAATTCACTCAGGCTCCTTCGATATTTGTAGGGCATCTCTACATGCTTGCCGATTGAATAGAGGAAGCTATTTCTGTGTACAGCACCAAAGTCTCTTTATTTGGTCTGGTTAAAACTCATGTAAACTACCTAAATTCTGTTAGCCGTCTCAATGCCCAGAAAAAAATTGCAACAGGAAATAAAACCCTGTTTCTAGAGGAGTGAATTTTGCAATTTAAGCTGGTTTGTATCAGGATCATTTAGGAGAGAACAGGGCACTTTCTAGTATAATTGATGGTAAGAAGACAATGGAAAGTTTCAGTTTTGTATTCATGTGAGTTGCTTTTGAGGGGGAAGAAAAGTAGAACAGGAAAGTGGATGAAAGCAGAAAATGTGAGAATCTCACTGGTTGTGGCATACCTTGCATTTATGGGACAGTGAACTTGTCCCTCTTCCTGCTCTGCTCCTTTCTCCCTTCTGCCAGTGTTAAACTGCAAGAATTGCATGCCCTCATTTTGCTGCCTACGTGATCTCTTGACTAAATCGGTTGAGTTTTCCACTGTTCTCAGCTTTGATCTCATGGTTAGTGATGGTGGGCAAACCTCAAAAGGTTCAGATGGCAAATGTAGAGCCGATAAGCACTGAAGTTGTCTATTCAGATTAAATATCATGGGTCTGCAGTCTCATCCTTCTGCTTCTGGTTATGTTGAAAATACCTCAAAGCCTCTGTTTTGATACTACTGCCCAGCTATTTCAGAAACTCTAGGACACTCTTTTAGATGGATAAACTTGTGGGTGAGGAACGCCTTGTTACTTTTTTCTTTATTCTGAATGTGGCTAAGGATTATTTTCAAAGCATTGATGCCCGGTTCTCCTATAGGAGCCCTGTTTCAGGACATCTAAAACATGTTTATAAACACTGATGAAACAGACTACGTGTTTCTCTGAGCTAGCTAAAGCTGTGAAGTCACCGTACCAGTAGTCGAGTAACAGATTCAGAACCCTTTCTGTTCAGTGTATAGAACAAGAAACTGAGGTACAGGTGAGTTACTGAGTGAGCCAGGAAAAGAATCCAGATTTTTCCAGCTTCGTGTCAGCAGCAAGACTAACTTTCCCCAGAACAGCAGTTTCTTCCAATGCCCTGATGCTTGCGTGTGCCAGCTGTTCCCATTACAAGCCAGATGTGCTGTAGCATAATCCAGATGTAAATGTCACTGGTAGCTTTATCACATCTCCCTAGAGTTGGCTGTTACAGAAACAGACCAAAGAGCTCTGACTAGATCAGCATCACATCTAATCAAACAAACAAACAAAACACCAAAAAGAAAAAATAAAACAAACCACAACCCAATTTCAGATCCTTTGGAGGATCCCAGACGGGCCTGTAACTCGCGGAGTTACACGGTGCCATCCATGGGCAAGTCTGGCAGCCCATTCATCCATTCTGACTGGTGTACTGCAAATGTGATTTTATTCATATCAATGCTGAAGTTGTGTGTGAAGCTTACTGGTCCTGCTTCTGGCCTCTTTGCCTTTGAGTGGAGTCAGGCTGTGCAGGTGAAAGCAAGATACATTTTTTCCTATACATATGTGTACTTGCTGTGTGTTTGGTTTTAATTAACATGTTTCTTTACACAGTTTATTGTATTTGGATGTTTTCGGTTTTTCATTTTGTGTTGCTGCTTATGTGCAAAATAACAGGCTAATTCTTTCCAGGTATTGCTCTGCAGACTCCCGAGAGCACATTTACAAGGCCCTGCAGGATGCTATAGAGGAATTGCTCTGCCCTATAGCTGTGTATGTGGCTGGTTGATGAACATGCGGTGAATAAACACTTACATGCGGTATAAACACTTAATCCCTCTCCCAGAGCAAACGGGAGATTAAAGAGTGCTGGGTGAGCTGGGAGAGATGGGCTGCTAATTTCTAGTCCATTCACTACAATCCCAAAGGACGTGTCCTTTTGGGAACGTACCTCAAGGACTCTTTCACTGCACACAATTATTTTGTGGAAACATGAGCCAAGAGGAGGAGCTGCATGCTTTTTTCTTGTTAAGTGACACCAAAGTGCTTTTCTGATTAAACTCCGCTCTGCTTTTGAGATCCGGTGTTGGCTGAAGCTCTGCAGTAAAGGAGGCTCTCATCTCTGGTGCCTACCTTGCTGTGTGTGTCTGATAAACTAGGAAGATGGATAAAATCTCTCAGGGTGGAGGACCTTGGCCTTGGGAAGCATGAATTCAGGTCTCAAGTTAGTATTTGGGCTTAGACAATCCCCCTGGCACTGCACTGCATAATATCCATGGAATGGGAGCCTGAAAAAAAAATATTTAAATCACCATTTCTTCAACTGTTAGCTCCTAATTGCCATTCAGATACCACTATGAAGATCTGAGGGGGAGAGGAGCACTGACCGAACCCACTGGCTAAAGCAACTGCAAGTCAGTATTTCTAGGGTTTATTCCTGGCTCTTGCACAGAGACAGTCCCTCCCAGTGTTTTAACTGCCAGTGGTTCAGTTCCTGCTCTGTAATATTCATCCACATAACTTTTTAGAGAATTGTGGGATGTTCAGTTCAGTATAGATCTGTGAAATGTGAGGAGACCTGATAAAGGATGTAACAAAAATGCAAAAAAACAAGTCGTAATGTCCCAAACTGTGACAGAGTTAACGGGGGTCCTTTGTGCTCATACAGTTGCCTACAAAGGCAGATCATAATTAAAGGTAATTCATTGTTCCGTGCAGCCTTTTGATGCACTTAGGTAGGGAGGCTGCAGTGTAAAACCATATCCTTCTAAACGAGAAATTGAAACAGATTTGATTGAGAAAAATGTTTATCTGGTATAGTCATGGCCTTTGCAAAGAGCTCAGCCTGTCATACCCCAAAGTGGGAGTAAAATCTGTGATACAGGAAATGCTGAAAGAACTGCAAGTTTCATTTTCTTTAGGTTTTCAAATGCTTTAGCAGGGCTATGTCTGGATTTCTCATCACATCTTAAGAATACCCTGGATAATTCTTAATAGCACTTGCAAAGACAATGCAAAATGGCTTATGTGTGTTTGTTGGGTGTTGGTGCTTTGATCCTTGCTTTTTATGTATCTTTCTCAGTGTTTATATCTATATAGGTGAAGGGTTAAAGTTTGATAGCTGCGGCTGCTACCTAATTGACCTCTTCCGTCTCTTACATACAAGTGCTTGATGACGGAATTTATAAAATGCAATGGCTCCCTTTTAATACCAGTCTGGAATGCAACAGATGGAATATTTTGCTGCCTCTGAGTTGCTCAGCCTGCACAGTGCATTGTGTTGCTTGCTGTGCACAGGACGCGGGGAGTTTTCTGCTCTACAGTACTGTAACTCCTTGTTGCTCTTTCCATAATTGTAGTTTCTACTATTGCCCTAATTACAGGTCAGATGCATTAAAAAAACCACAAGAGTTGCGTTTACCTCTTGTATTCTCTAGTCCAAGTTTTCTGAGAATGGCATTTTTTTACCCATACTCTTTGTAACACTCTCCGGTGCAGGTGAGATTTCTTTTCTCCATTCTGCTCTTCTAGGGCAATATTTTTTTTTCACCTTCTCCCTGTGAATGTAGCAGGAGAAGGGGTATTCTAAGTATCTGTGGGGTTTTCGCCACTGAGAAATAAGACAATTTAAATTATTCTGTTAAACAAGTAAACTAAAGTAAAACTACATGTCGATAAAACTTGTTTTCAAAATACAAACAGAAAATAAATAGAACTCTGCACAGGAAGAAAGTAGCTGTTTTCTGGTTTGGGTCAGGTGTCTTACTGAGTCATGGAAAACCTGGATTTCCACCCAACATATGTCTTTTGTTGTGACAGCAAATCGTAGTTCCTTTACATGGAAGAAAACCTGCTGGTTTAGTTGCTTTTAATATTTCAAAAATAATTTACTATCTCTGTAGTGCCTTCATTCTGACAGCTTCAAAGTGCTCTACAGATGTGGAACTAAACTCCTTGGGGCAGGAAGAGTCCTGTTGTATTTATTTACAAAGTGTCTGACGCAGGATTAGATTGCTTTTGCTATATGGATTCCATCAGAATATGAGTAAGAAGGAAGTATATTTTCTTGGTGTGAATGGGAAACCCTTGACGAGATTTCTTCCTTTGTGGGGATATGGCCACAGCTGAACGGTTGCCTTCTTGTAAAGATTTTGAGGATGACATGCTTATTTTGTCTGGTTTGGAAGAGGGAAGGGATGGTGGAGGAAGGACCATAACCTGCTGTGAAGTAATGGAACTTTCAAACTGTCCTGTGTGAGGAAAGGAAGAGGTGTCTGAATAATCAGAAAGTCCTCATTTTATTTCAGAGTTTGATTTTGGTTCAAATAAACTAGTTCTCACATTTCACATAAATGAAAAGTCCCCTAGATGCGGCAGGATTTTTTAATGTATTTTTTATGCCATTACATTTATGTTAATTCCATTAACACTTTACTTTCAGCAGTTTACATTTTCCAGAATTCCTTTGTGGATATCAGCTTGACTTAGCAAAGCACTGGAGGTTTCCAAGGGAATAATGCAAGTGTCATAAAAATCAGCACTTGGGTAGAGAAGACAACTTTTTTCATGATCCCACCGTGAGAAAGGCTTCCTCCGGGGCTCAAAATATTTTCTCCTCCGCTTTTCCTCCAGCAGGCTGATTGGCATGGCCATGCTGGTTGGGCAGTCAGTGGCAGTGGGGACCAGCTACAACAGAAGCTGGTTTTTGCCTGGGCTACATGGGAAGGATAGGTAGGATTTTAGGGTGTTTGTAAGGGAGTTGGGTTATGTGGAGGAAGAGATGAACGGACTTGGGTCACAGATCGATCGGAAACTAAGCTTGCTCACAAAACTGATTTGTTTCAGACCAGCATTATGGGGTTTCAAGAAAATCCTAGTCTCTGAGTTTCTCTGTATCTGTTCCAAAACTCCACAGACGAGTTTTCCTGAGATCTGTTTAATATGCCCTACTATGCGTTTTCAGGCACTCTCAACCATGGAGGCCAGATTTAATGAAGCTTATTTTCCTCTAATTTGTCTTTTGTGATTGATTCTGGATTCCAAGAAGGTGTGTGCTCCAGGACTGGGTTGGTTTTTATGAATGAGATGCTAGAAGGGCCCTTCCTCCTTTCCAGCTGTAGATTTCCATCAACTGTACAGCAGTTTAAATTTCTGTTCAACCTAGCTTGAATCCACTGGTTTAAAGGGAATTCCCAGGCGATTGCCTGGGAAATCTAGCGGGAAGAGTATACTGATCTAATTCCTTCAGTATTGTTTTAAAGGATTAGCTAGCTGAACCCTTAGAGTAAGTTTGATCCTTCTCAACAGCTCATCAGGTTCTGACTGCTGTGATTAGAGGAGTTTTATGACTTGCTACTAACTTATAAATCTCTGGACTTAGTGTTTCTTCTTCAACATGTCCATAATCCCTTTCTAGCTTCAGGTCTAATGAAGAATCAGTTTGCAGTTGTGGTCTCAATTCCTTGTTCAAGGAATTCCAGTAACTTGGGTGGATTATATGTGGCAAACATGCTGATTGCTGCACCTCAGGGAAGGCCCAAACAGGCCAGGAGTTGCCTGTTTTAGGGGCCTTCTCAACCTACTGTAGATGCTCTCTTGGGTTTAACAGCACCTTTCTTTGCAATGGAAAAAGATGAACTGTAAAAATTCCTGTATGGTCTTCACTAAATATTGTTTAAGATAACATTTACCCCACTCTGTGCTCTGTTGTTGCTGGCCTGAATACCTAGATCAAAGGAGGCTGTAAAACAATTCCTCAAATAATTGAGAAGGAAAAGGTAAAGCAGTGACCTAGATAAGAAACATTTTCACAAGCACAATAAGCAGAATAAAGTCCTGAACAGGGACTCTGCAGTCCTCCTGCTGTCTGTCTTCCGTGGAGACTAATTAAGTTTGCTGTGGATTCTCTCTTTCAGCATACCTGTTTAATATATACATTTGATCTGAATGTTGTACTCCATTCTTGTATAAGCATAGGAGACCACCAAAGATTAGGGCGGTCAGGTTAGCCCAAGTAAAGGATTTGTTGCCATATGACTCTTATGGGAGATGACTAGTGCTGTATTCCGATCCTGAAACTAGTCATAACTTGAACGTGGTACACGTCGTGACTCTTTTTCTTAAGTCTTTTGATTAAACATGTAGGAACAGGCAAGTTACATGCAGGACATTTTGCTTTAATGTAGTTTTACATAAATCAACATTCGTATAATCGGTTGACTGTTACTTTGGAATATTTGTTTCCATGCTCCTCTTCTAAATAATGTTGCAGGAACTGCTTTTCTCATTTATCAACTGCAGACTGAACCAGAGAAATTTGTCATTTGTCCGCCAAGTAGGCTGAGAGCTGGTTACACTGAAGGAAATTCATGGTCATTTAAGGAAAGGAGGTGGGGAGAGAAAGAAGGGGACCCATCTTGTCATCGAGTTGCAAGTGCTATGAGTTTTGATGACTGAGCTGCAGAAGGACAGACCTTCAAATGGAAAAGTCTTATGCCTCAGAGGTGTGACGCTGCTCTCACCTCTCTTCCTTCCCCCGTCACTAAACCATTAGCAGGCGGACTATTGTAAAGGGTTAGTTAGTTAGTATTATCTTGATGTGATTAGTGATGAGAGGCAATTAAAAAGGTCACCTTTCCTTAAAAGGAAGAAAGGAACAAAGCTGAAAAAAGGGAAAAATGCAATGCTGAATGTTATCCAGTATCAGTGTAGTAAAAAACAAATATATATCCTTGTCTGAACCCAATTATCAGCCTTGCCTGACTTCCCTGGAGATTTAACCATTGGGTCTCTTCCAGAACTAAGCTATGATCTCAGATGCTTTGCATTTTGAGATTTAAATGTAAGAAAGTTAGCAAGTAATATATGGATTTCCAAATTAAAGCCCAAGGAGCAGTCTGATTTAGAACAGCAGGACTTCATGGCTGTAATACTTGGATTAACTGTTGGCTTTTTCTATACATGTAACTAGACATTGTGTTTCTCAGGAACAAAATAATGTCCATCAAAATAATCTTGAAGCCTGGGGAGATGTGGTGATAGCTGCATAGTTAGTATTGCTTTTCTGCAGAGTGGAAAGGGATTTAAAGTAAATCTCTTGGTATTCAGATTAAACTGGACAATATCCATATGTGTCTAGATGGCAGCTGTTAGCATTACAGCCACAAAATTATCAATTCCATCTGGGAAGGTCCTCCCTCCCTAATATGAGGATGACATAACTACAGGACTTTAAAAAAGTAATAATCTTTGCATTATCTTCATTTTTTAGGTGTTAAAGGAGTTATTGGGGAAGCCATACTGAGGTGCTAGAATATGGAAAAGTATTTGTATGCAAATGAAGTCAAGACTTTTCAGGGACAAAACAGGAGGTCCTTCAAGGAAAATGCAAAATGAGATAAAATCATGACGTACGGCATGATTGTTGCCTAGATCACTTGTACTAGGACACATCTGGCCTAGAAAATACATACCTGAGCCTCAGCACATCCATGGGGTGATGATACAGAACACCTACCTGTTGTTTGCGTTATCGTTGCTGTTTGTTAGTGCTGGAGGCTGCGTCCAGGTTCAGGCTGTTAGCAAGGGCTGCTCAAGCCCATTGCCCAGGTTGTTCCCACATAGTCTTCACAACAGATCCGCCTTTCTTCGTTCGAGTTTGTTGCTCTGGTTGCCACTTAATTGGAAGCTTTTCCACAGCTTTGGTGGGAGTTTGGATCAGGTTGTTAACGAGTTCTGTGTTATTGTGATAGACTGAATGTATTCATTCAAAACAAAAAAAAAAAGAGCTGAAAATAACATCTTACAGAAGTCATGCATTTCTTTGTCAATGATTCTTTGTTGGTTTCAGCCTCTGTTTCTTTTTTGTAAGGATTTGTTCCTAGGCTGCCAGGCCTGAATGGAGAATAGGAAGTCACTCCAGCTGTTTTCCTCGTGTTGGCACTCTGTGCTGAACAGGAATTGCTGAGCAAAGAACATCATTTCCCCAGAGAAGTTTGCTGGGGTAGCACAAAGGCAGTCTGGATTTTTTTTTTTTCAATTAAAAGTTCCTGCCAAATACTATCATCAAGGGTTGGGGGAGGGAGAGAGGGAAAGAAATACATGAAGTCTGGAGTCCACTTGGAAGAGCAAGAAACCTGCCCCGGAAAGCAAAAGAGCAGTGTTTTTTCTCTGTCAAAACTCTTGCTTTTTTAGCATATAACCACTTATCCAGAAAAGAGGAATGGGATTTTTTTTTTCCTTCCCTCTTCTATGAATCTTAATTCTGACTATTGCTTCTCCAACAAAGTTGGAGGGATTGTGAAACATTGCACTTGGTTTTGGACTAGCTAGTGGAACAAAAAATAAGCAGAATTCCTTCTCTTAAGTGGGCGCCAAATTACCAACTGATACATCGCGCCACGTTAAGGTGATAAATGCACGTCTGGTTATAGTATGCAGTAAACTTAAATTCTCTATCTTTTTTCTTTAAAAAAAATATAATAAGGCTATGGTTTCTTTGCTTGCTTTCTGGTTTGCAAAAGAAAGGTTAAGAAAACAAGCCATAAAGAATAATTGACACATATTTAGGGGAAAAGGAAGATATGTAGTCATTCCGTTTCTTACTTGCAGGTTTAATCCAGGATAAATCCATCATGACTGAAACATACTGCCACCTGATGCTGTCTGGTGTGGCACTGGGTGGTTTATTCCAGTCCTCAGTGCACTGGTGACCACTTTGGCTTTTTTATGAGTGTTCTAGGGTTTTTTATATAACTGCATAATTATTAATTATCTGTTCTAGGTTTTGATGTCCAGTCCAGTTCATCTCCCTGGGCACAGTAACATATTGCACAATTAACTGGCTGTTTATAATATTCTCTGGAATAGAGTATCTTCCATCCTGTTTATTGGTGTGTTTCCAGCTGATCTCTGGAGAACAAAACATTTGGCTTCTGCTCAAACTTTTGTATTACGTTGTTCAACCTTGGCCAGTTTTGAAGTTCTTACTTGGTTTTTGCTAAGGAGAAAGTGTATTTGACTTCAGCTAGATCTTTGGCTACGTAAAAACTTCAAAATATATCTTTAGTAATGTCATCCTGATACAGTGAGTAGGGTTTGAATTTTCTAATTAAAGCTCTGTTGCCAGTAAGAGAGATGTTTGTTCAAAATAGCCCAAAATTAATCTACAGGCTGGCTTGCTCGTTGGTAGGTTTTTTAAACTTTTCTTTAATACAGAAACATACATCGGGGTTTATGTTAATGTATTAATTTTTAAGAAGGCACATATACGCTAAAGGACATTCCTCGTCTGAGCTTATGGACATCTCAGAAGTGGATTGGATGTGAAGCTTCATATACCTAAACCATGCAAGTGCTATGTTTATCTGTCACTGTGCTGGATACTTTGGAAACACCTAAGCCAAATATCTTGTTAATGTATGCATCACAAACAGACTAAATGTTTGTTTGTTTGTAATTTCACTTGGAGGCAGACAATGGGATTTCTCCAAGTGGAACATGGAATCATTTGGGTTTGCTGCATCTTGTTACTGTCATGCTGCTGCTCCATTCGTGCTTTTATGTAGACAAATTTTTTCTAACATAATTTTCCAGACTTGGATTTTCTCTAAAATTTTCCACTCTGCTGGCGCCTGAATACGAGAGGATTTCCCCTTCACAGAGTTTTGTTTATGTTTTTATTTTGCTTTTTGGACTTTGTCTTAATTCAGTAAAGATCACCTGGAAGAGAATTGGGGGAACTGTCAAAACATGGGCCATTTCCTGTCATTGTCTACAGTCTCAAGCACTGTGGACTTCCATCTCCTTCCTGTCTTTTGTTTCTGGGTTGATGGTGTTATCTTTAAATAAGTTCAAATAAAAATAGATGTAATAGAGGTGGAAATAGAAACTAGTATCCTTAAATGAATGTCTTTGCTGTCTTAGCACAATGTGCCAATAATAATAATTAAACAACGTAATCCCAGAGGGTACTGAAGGCTTTACAGCCTGTGGTTCTAATCCTGTCACCTTTCCCTTGCAAGTGAATCCACCGAAGCCACTAGCAGCACTTCTTCAAGGAAGTGATACACGGACTTCAGCAGCAGCCAAGTAGCGAGAGCACAAGTAATAAGAGGGATTTTTCTTTCACTGAGGATGCTGAGGCATACTGCTCCCAAAGGTTCACAGAATTTTTAAAAAGTATTGATCTGGGCTTGTTCAAGTGGGTTGTACTCTCTTTATATATATCAGAGTGGCCTCAGTTGGCATGACTGTTGGGGCTCTATGGATCCATTGTGTAATCTTATTTTTGCATTGTAACAGTGACTAAAGGTCACAGCTTGGGTTTATCTCACTGTGTCCTGGACCATTTGCAAGTGCGTAGAAGTCTGTCTCAACGAATGTGATGAAAAGGAAAAGGCAGAACATGAGTAGAGCGAACAATGGGAAGGATGTAGGGCAAAGTATGAAGGTAAATAGCAGCAACAGCAAGTATTTATACATCGGACTAAATGAATACTAAAAGTCTCTTCCAACCCAACACGTGCTATGATCACTAGTGATGCACATCGATTGCAAGCTGTAAATAATTTCAACTTTTGTTAGTGAAAGAAATATTGCTTATGTCCCACGGGATCTTTATGTCACTGTTGTGAACTGCAGATGCATTTTTAGCATCAGGATAAAGGTGCATCTCAAAGCTGCGTTTATCAGTTTGAAATGGTTACCACGTCTATATTGGTAGCGTATAAAAGAAAAAGCCTGGCAGTGAACTTTACCATTGGGACTTTCTGGCAGACATTGGTATGTGAGAAGCATCAGGAGAGGTGAGAAGCTTCTAAGAGATGAAAATAAGGAGAGTCAGAAGAGAGATCAAGTTCTAAGGGATCTTACAAGTGAATACTAAATAACGGAATGAGAAAGAAAGACTTAAATGCTGCATTTTCACTGATCTGGAGGGTAGGAATATGGGCTTTGAGAAGCTCAGAGATTGCAATGGGTGGAAGACAAGAGTCATAAAAGAATAAAGGGAAAAAGGTTGGAGCTGACTAATGTCGCTAAAACCATTTTTGCGTCCCCTAGCAAAACAGGTCACTTCCAGAAACATGTTTAGGACCTGTTTTCTTAATCTAGAGGTGTCCTGATCTAGGAAGTCTTAGTAGTGCACTTACACATGCAGTGTAGTCAGGAGGGAGAAGTAGACGTGCTATCTAGGTTACTGGTTTAGGCCACTGCACTAGCAGTACGTACTGGAACATCAGAAAGCAGAAATTTAAGTGAGCTAGGCAGGGAGCTTGGGTGTATGTAACCACGTGTTCGGTTGCGAGTGGCTGGCACTGCACCTAATGAACATGACTGAGCGTCTTCCTTACCTGTGTAATGATCTTATTCAATTATGGTATTTCACAACAGAGAGAGAGAAACATAATGGACATTAAAAGCAAGTGTAGTGCTACCTGCACTTCAAAACTGCCTTTCCGTTGTTTTCAGACAGGTGCTAGCAGTTCAGGAAATAGTTTTGTTGTCGATTTAGCAGAAGGCAAAGCAGCAACCCACCTGAGGAACATGTGTGGAGTCCACACAGCCTGCAGAAGCCTAGTCACTGGTGCACACGCTTGTGTCTGACCATGGGATATTTTAGAAGTGGAGGACATAAAATCAAACAGACAGAAAAACAATTCAAAGAAACCAAACCCCAGCCTCCCCAAACCTAGATTATATTGCACTGCACTCAAAAGATATCCTTTTTAATTTAGAGATTTCTGTGCTCAGCGATGTGGTAGTGAGTAAAGCTCCAAATTTCTAATTGTTCGACTCGTATACATGATGAAAATACATTATGTGGTTGCAGAGGGCCCGGTGTGTTTGTATGTGTGTAAGTTAAGTGTTACATATTTGATTACCATTCTCTCATTCTTTGCTCCTCCCCTCCAAATCTAAAGAGCGCTCAAAAGAAAGCTGTAGAGTAGGAATCTGATTTAATGGTGCCTACTTGGCTCTGTAGCACGGCTATAAGAGCATGACAAAATTCTTGTAGGATTTGGTGAAATCAGATAGAATGAATGTAGCATTAAAGAAAACAAGTGGCTCATAAAGTGAATTCTTACTTCAATTATTTCCTTTTAACCCAATGAAGAGAAGAAAAAAGCGACAAAAAGACAACTCTGACTTACTGCTGCTTGAGTAGCTAGAATAAAGGTAGGGTCAGTAGCCCAAGCCAACTGGAAAAGGAGATTCTTTTTCATGTTTTCGCTCCAGGCTGAATTGAAGCCTATGCTCTGTTTTCTGTTACCCTAGTGGGAATCATTTGTTGGCTTGGATTAACAGCGTGGCGATCTAAGACCACTGAGTGATCTCACAGAGGGCCCATCTTACATGAAAGTTTGCAAGAATTTGATTAAGATATGGCTGAGAAATTTGTCCATGGTGTTCAACAGTCTTTCAGCATCTAGAAAGAGCTCTCTTACATGACTGGCATTCAGCAGGCTTCTTAAAATGGGCTCTAGGAATTTCTGCGTATTTTGAAATATGTCCCACAACAAAGGGGGACATAGTTTTTAAGTTTAATATGGGTCATTTAGAATAAAAAAGTAAATAAGATAAATTATTCTAGTAATACAAGGATTTACAATTAATTTTTCTGTGTTATTTTGATGACTTCTTAGAGGTTAAGAGTGTTGTGTTCGTGCACAACATTCAGAAATGCCAGACTTTGTTTTGGGGTTCACGATGCACAAGATTGCTTTATGCAGGCTTTCCTCATGTTTTAAGTCTAACTGTGGAGTTACTTCTGGACATTTTAATTGTGATCTCTAATATATATAATGCAAATGAAAACATGAGATTATTAAGATTTGTTGTAGGAACAGCATGTAAATTGAAAGTCTTCATTTATTCTTTCTGGAAACTACGCATGCATGAAGTGAATGAGTCAAACTTAAGACACGCCATCTGATTATAACTCAATGGGTGGGAGGGACAAAGTCCTTGGGCTTTGAACTGGTTAGATATAAATACAGAGTTAGCTGGCAAAGGTCTGCTCAGAGGAATGGGAGGCCCCAGATAGAGTGGGAAGTACTCCCAGTATCCTAAATAATAGACACTCCAGTACAATTATTAAGCCCAGAGTCCTCTGGCGAGTGCTTGGATTAAAGGATACCAGAGCAATACAGATTTCTAGGGGAGGAAATGTTTCTTAAGAGGAAAAATGAAAAAGGCGCTGGAGTGAAAGTTAAGGAGATGAAAATCCTCATAGTCAACATAGATTTATACTGCCTAAGCATACTGTAACAGGGCCATAAAAGGCATATGTTCAGGATATCTGTAACCAAAGCAAAACGAACTAGAGCCGAAGGGAAAAAGAAAGCTACGTTTGTAAATGGGAAGTTTTTGGGAGCTCATTTATTTGAACAGTTAAACGTCTTGTTCTGGAAACTGAAGCTTGCTAGAAAAGAACATGAACTACGGCAAAAACTAGAATCTTGCTAATTCAAGACAATATGTGTTTGTGTCGTGACCAATTTAATTATTAGTCTTTACTGAGGTGCAAAAAAGAGATCTGAAACACAGAGAAGGCAATCCTTGGAGTGACAGTTGTATACGAGAGCCATTTGATTCACAGATCAGGAACGGGGTTTTCTTTTCCTTAATTCAGCTGTTGCAGACAAAACACTTGATTTATATCACAGTGTCTATATGATTTCTTTTTCTTCTTTTTTTTTTCCCCATGGTTGTTGGACTTGCTTTATGATGCTGTCTGGGACCTGTGGCAGAAAACTCGGTGGTTGCAATGGTGATGATACTAAATGGAAGTGTCTGTGTGTATGTGTGTGTAAAAGATGGGAAAACCAATCCTTTCCTTGAAAAAAGACATCCAGACTCGTCTGGACACGTTTCTGTGTGACCTACTGTAGGTGATCCTGCTCTGGCCAGGGGGTTGGACTAGATGATCTTTCGAGGTCCCTTCCAACTCTGAACATTCTGTGATTCTGTGAAAAAGGAAGAAATTGGTGAGCCCCTTCTCCCTGTCTTCTCCTTTATATACACTCTTGCCTATTCCCCTATGAAGCAATAATAAGATAAAGGAACATGATCCACTTGTTTACAAACAGATATCTCAGCAGCAGAAGTGACTTTCACTTCATTAATACCCTGCTATCACCCAAGATAGCCTTGTTTCAAGCACTGTGCAGCATCTGAATGTTTTGGTCACTGGCTTCTTCAGGCCTAAACCCTTGACCTTGAGCTGTTTTGTATCATCTTCTTTACAAAGAAATTACTAAGTGACATGATCATATGAAATTGTATTAAATTGGTTTTTTGGCCATATGACTGACTTATCATGCAAGTGTAGTAAACTCATGCAACTCATAGGCAGTTCAGGTATAACTCCATGCCCAAGCTATCAGCTGAGCAAGATGAGAGCTGTGCTGGTGCAGTGTCCGTCTCAGGATCCAGGTGTCCATCTGGCTGAAGTCACCAGGTGGTCCTGGAGCCCTGCTGTATGCCAAGGCCAGCTCCTGTTGACTGTGGTCGGGGAGGACTGATGGGAAGCCATGGTCCTCTTCAACCTGAAATGCTTCTGGACATCTCTCTTTCCACCGTTTTCATGCATCTAGTGACAGGATCATTTTTATATGAAGCTTGAGGTTTAGGCATTTTGGTCTGTTCTTTTATGGCATTTTTTCCACTTTTTTTTCATTTTTGTCACTGTTCTTACAGGTATATAATACTTGCTGGATGTATTAGCCTTCCCTTTTCAGTCTTTTTTGATGGAGAAGGGAGTAATGATTTTTATTGGTTCTGTGTAGGCACACGAGTTGATTCTGGTCTCATGATAATATAAATTGGGAGAAATGGAACTGACGTCAGGAGAATTACCCACAGTCAAATTTGTAATCGAGCAGTGCCTTTATATACGATTGAAGTATTTATTCTTTGCAGAAAGTTTTAAAATTTGTCAAATGAGGCCCTTGGACTCTGCTCAAAGGTGAATTTTTTTGGAAAGTTTAAGTGAAAACATTTCATCCATGTGTGAGCATGAGGAGAGCGGAAAACTATTTTTTTCCCCTCCATAAAGCCTTTTTGCTGCCGTCTTTTGAACAGTCCTGCAGCATGAGTGGCTGAGGCCCGTGTGCTAACATTTGGCATTGAAATAGCCATAACTGTGAAGCGTCTTAGTTTTGGCGTTGATTCGAGTGAGTTATGAGCCTTGGAAAACCACGTACTCAGCACTACCTGTGGCAGAAAACTACCACTTCAGGGTTTTGTTTCTTCCTTCAAAGCTCATGAAGGCTGCAGTGAAGAGGGTTTGCTGTGAACACCTGAGTAGCTATACAGCAGGAGGGACATGTGGGGCTGGAAAAGGAACAAAAGACCTCAGTAAAGCAATTATGCTCTTCAGAGAAGCTTCTGGTGTTTTGTGATACATGCGACTGAAAGTCAAGTGGTGCAGTTTACCAGTGATGTAACCGTGGTTTAGCAAGCAACACTGCTTTGAAGTCTTACCAAATGGTAAGTCTAAGGACTTGCTGTTCCTGAGGGAGATATTCCACCTAGATCAGAGATTATACAAAAACATGCCCTATCCTACTGGGCGGCGTAGTTTGTGAAACAGTGCGTGCCTATCGAACTGCAGTCACGTGTGAAATGAGAGGTCAAGGGAAGGCTGGACGTGCTTCCTTAACTCTGTAATTTTTTGACTTAGCATTGTTAATTATGCAGCCTTATGAATTATTAATTCAGTTTTATGTATGGGAGCTCTGCTGCATTTCCTTTGGCATTTTGTAATGAAGCTGGTTAATATTTCCAGTTACTTGAAAGCCTCTACTTAGTTCTAGCGTCGATGAAGACAGATTATGACGACCTTGTAAATCTGGTTCTTTACTGAGCTACTACTACATTCTTACAACTTTCAAGCTGTTCAGAGTGAGTGGGGAACATTGTTTTTCCCTTTTTGCACAGGAGTAAGGATTGCAAAGGTGTCAGACAGTGGCAGATCAGACATACAGAGTGTAATGTGCCATTTCTTTTGCTTTGGTTAGTTAGTGGTTTGAAATTCGAATTTCAGTTTTGATCCCAACAATTTTTCTTACTGGCTGACATGTAGTGACAGTGCATCTCATTCATTTAAAGAATATAAATATCCAAGTTATTTAATTTCCAAGGGAGGAAGACCGAGGACCTGGCTCACCTCTGTTACCCTCTACATCAGCACACGGCATGTGCAAAGCGTTGCCCCCGCACTGATGGGAATGACTGCATGAGGCACATGCCTGTGAGGGGCCTTCTGCTGTAAAGGACCTTCAGTGTAGGTGAGATCGTAGCGAGCTGCATGTTAAACATCTAAAGCACTCCCTGACAAGCTACCTGTGTAACTGAGTGGAAGGCAGGAACTCGGGTGTGCACAAGGTGAAGGAATGCTACTTTGATTTTCATATGGTAACTGTGGTAAAGAGCTCTCTTCAGCCAAGCTACACATCAGAGTCCACAGTCATTAAAACAAAATATGAAACTGATTTTTGTTGCATTTCTATAGTGTCTGCATTGTGTAGCTTTTGTGGCTCACCTGCGTGTGACTTTTGTAAAAATAGTTTCAATCTCAAGAACTGTAGCTTGCAGCACCTGTCAGGTATCAAACTGAGGGCAGCTGCCATAAATGGAAAGCAAGAACTAAATGTGGTTACAAAGAAAACAGTAATAATTATTAATAAGACAATCTTAATAAAAATGGTATTTATTTCCTTTTGTAGGTGTGCCCTTCAAATCTATCATCCATTTCGGGGGTGTCTCTTTGGATAGGCTTTATTCTAGATGATAGATTCTCATATTTGCTGCAGGATGAACAGACAGGCTGTCTTGCAGAATCCTCTCTTCCAGTGAACAGCTGAACACATATAGGTAGTATCCTTGAGGTGATTGCCCTTGCTTCTTAAAATAAAAAAAAACCAAACAACCACGTAATATTGGAAAAACATTTAATGCAAAGGCATGGTTACTAGAAATGTCTAGCATATCCAACATGCAAACAATTCTACCCCCTGGCACAGTTAAGCACCAGGGAGTGGAAACTGCTTGAGCTGGCACTGCCATTGAAGGGAACATCTTGAAACCGCAGCCTAACTTGTATTCTTTGTAATGCAAGGACCGTCTTGCCTTTTTTGGAAAAAAAAAAAAGAAAATGAGACAGTTGTGTGTTTTTCTTTCCCATCTCTCACTGAGCATCCTTTCCCAGTGAAGCTAATGTGCATGCAGATCCCTGGTACCTGGCTTCTGTCCTTTTAGACTGTTCGATGCTGTTCTCTCATCGAGAAGCTGTCTGGGGCGATTCTTACATCACCTGGTTACTTTGTACTTTTCCTTTACTCTCCTGAGTATTTTCCTTATTTGGGTATCTCTGACTTCTGTTTCTTCTTCTCCTCCTGTTAGGCCCCTGCAGAGGCAGTAAGAGTAGCTGTTCTTTATTTCCAGCTGGTTTATAGGTCTTCTGCTTTGTCTTCTCATGAAAGCGTCTGCGTGCCAGCTGTAGCAACAGCTGAAAACAAGGAAAAATCATCACTCTGCGACTAACTCATTTCTCTGTGGACAGTCGGCAAGCTCTTGTTGGGCTGTAAGTGGACAATGATCCGCAGTTTGAGAACTTTCCAGACCTCAAAGTATTTTCTTATATAACTTTTCACTGTGAGAAGTGTAAGGTTGCATTCACAAGTGGATTTGTATTTCTTTTGTGTTGCGAGGGGGAGGGAATACGTGCTCAGATGTATTAGAGGAACAATTCTGATTCAGTGGAAAGGGCAGGCGCAGAGCTTGATTATGGCAGGAATGTAGTTATTGCATGTGAACATGGTTTGGAAAGAACCAGATATTTAACATAACATTGACCACGAGTGTGGTTCATCGGTACAGATCAGTTTCGCGATTAAAGTCTGTTAAAAGAGCAAAAGAGCAGTTCTACTAAACCGAGTTGCAGACTGTTCTTATTCTTTTTAATGCTTCCTTCGGTCCTTGAAACCTTTACAGAACATCTTTTAGATTAATCAGAGCCTGCTTTGTCTTCATGTTTTCCTGTGCATTCTGATCCTGTCTCTTGGTCTCAAATAAGGGGCTGAACACTACATAATGGTCTTAGAATGCAACTAAATGGAAATTGTTACATATGCTTTTCTTCCTTCCCAGTATTAAATAATCAGTGTTTGGATATAAGGCATATTTTCAGGAGCCTAGATGGAGCATAATCCTTTCTCTCTAAAAGATCAAATAAGTACATAGATGCTATGTATACATACATAGATGCACATTTTTGGTCAAAGTTAATGACAGGAGTTGGAGTTAAAATCATAGAATCATAGAATATTGGGTTGGAAGAGACCTTTCAAGGCCATCTAGTCCAACTCCCCTGCAGTGAGCAGGGGCGTCTTTAACTAGATCAGGTTGCTCAGAGCCCCATCAAGCCTGGCCTTGAATGCATCCAGGGATGGAGTCTCCACCACCTCTCTGGGCAACCTGTGCTGGTGTTTTACCACCTTCATTGTAAAGAACTTTTTTCTAACATCTAATCTAAATCTCCCCTGCTCTAGTTTAAAACTGTTTCCCCTCGTCCTGTCGCTGCACGCCCTTGTGAGCAGTCCCTCCTCGGTGTTCCTGTAGCCCCCTTCAAGTATTGGAAGGCTGCTGTAAGGTCTCCTCAGAGCCTTCTCCAGGCTGAACAGCCCCAGCTCCCTCAGCCTGTCCTCGTAGGAGAGGTGCTCCAGCCCTTCGATCATTTTTGTGGCCCTCCTCTGGACCCGCTCCAACAAGTCCACATCCTTCTTGTGTTGAGGGCTCCACAGCTGGACGCAGTGCTCCAGGTGGGGTCTCACCAGAGCAGAGGGGCAGAATCACCTCTCTCGATCTGCTGGCCACAAAACGAGTCCTTCTGTTAAATTTGTAGTCAGTACAGTATGTTTCATTCACTTTGAAATATTCTAACAGTCTGAGAAAAATTTCTGGTATTTCACGTAACAACATTGTTGTAGCTATGAGATCTGATGACAAAAATCTGGTCAGGGTCTGTCGAAAAGAGGTAGTATATTTAAATTGACCTCTTTATTTAGCTGGAAATTAAGCAAATACTGTGGCACAAGAAAGACACATTATGTTGGAAAACTCCATCCCATCCCTTGTCAGCTGCCTTTTCCCAATGACACAGCTATCAATAGAATCTAGACTTCCAAGCAGTGAAAAAAGCGCAAATTTTAGACTTGGCAGAAGATTTGCATAAGCAGTTCCCCAGTGAAAATCTGTTGCGAATGTTATTGCTGGTCTTTTCACAATGCAATGTTTGATGTAATTCTTGTGGGCAGAAGACTCAGTCCCGTGGGGATTTGAACCTGAGATTCCCTTTGATTTCAGGGTCTAGGCTTCAGTTCATCAAAGAATCTTAAGAATTGAGTTCTTAGAATTTAGTGAACCTTTTAAACTCACACTAAAGTAGAGCTACTGCATATGTGCCTTTCCGAATTTGTCAGACGAAGTTGTGCTGTGTATTGTCCCGGCCAAGTTTTTCCCTTGCAGCTAAACTAGTTACTGGAAACAGTTTCCAGAAGCTTAATCGTGTAAACTAATGTAAGGGATGTAAACAAAATAACTAGATTAAGACTTCCATCAAGTAAATACTGAAGGTTCCTACAAAAGACAGACTATTTTAATATTGGGTTGGGGTGTTTATGCCTCATCACTGAAGAGCAATAACTTAGCATAGACAATGAGTTTTTCCTTCAGGCTAAGTCTGATACTTCCCTCCCAGATCAGCTGACTGAGGGTGCTGCAAAACCAAATATCCCATTGTAAATGTATCATCTTCAAGGGTCGCTCAGAAATCTGTTGAGCTGGGAAATAGCTGCATCCTAAGTATATCTGCCTTCAGAAATGCATTTAGCACCCACAACAGCAGAGGGTGGATGATGCTGGAAAAGCTCAGATAACAACAATTTGTCATCTCAAGTGTATGTTGGCAGAGCCAAGACCTAGGGGTAGAGATGAGCATTTGTGTATGATTTAGACTGTGTGAATCTTCAAGTCTGCAAGAGCGTAGGTAGATCTTGGTGCTTGTAAAATACATGTACCTGATGCCATGCAGACCTCACCACTTTGGCCAAAATTTGTGTCTCCCCTTATTGCCCTGCATGCCGTTGTGGGTGTCGCTGGTCCTTATTCAGCAGCCCAGGTGTGACCTCGCACCAGAGGCGTGTTTAATATGTTACCATGTTTGTGCAGTCCTTGTAGCCTGCTAAGATGAAAGACAATGTGCAAACCCAAAATACTGTTACAAAAGTAAGATGCAGTTTGACATGCTACAGAATATATGCCCACTTCTGTCCCTCCGGTAACCTTTCACTGTGATTTTGATTTGACCTTTTTTTTTTTTTCCAGAAGGATGTATCTGTGCTAAATGTTATGAAGTCTGGGCACCGCATCTCACTAAATAGTCTCACTCTAAGCAGGACTAATGACAAATCTAATTAATAATACGGGTAGCTTTTTGCTACTTGCTAAACTGGATAAGTTCATCTGGCGCTCTTTCCTCACGGTCCTTCTCTTTGTCACTTGTCAGTGACCATGAGGATTCAGAAACATCATCCAAGAGAGGGCTTGTGCCCCTACCAAGAAGGACAGTCCTGAGCTTACCTCTCCATGAGAAGGTGCTCCCAAGGATCTAGTCTGAAATATGTGATTCAGCAGAAGCTAACTTGAGTCAAATACCGGTGCTCCTTCCCACTGTATTAACTCATTGCCATTTTCTTCTTATTAAAGAAATAGAGATAACTGCCCTTGTCTGGTGACTGCCATCCAAAGTCATGGTAGTGGCACTAGCGCACTTAGCGTTGCACCAGAACATCCTACAACAATAAAGCGTTTATTTCAATACAGAATAATTGTTTGGCTTTGGTGCTATATTCCTTGTGGATGGGTATGCATTTTCAGACGCTAACCTGTTTGTCCTGTTGAGCAGCTATTTGTTCTGAAACTGCTTGCATATCTGCTGGGCTAGCTACATGAATTCAAGGCAGGCTCCATTTT
This sequence comes from Apaloderma vittatum, assembly GCF_000703405.1. NCBI lineage: Eukaryota > Metazoa > Chordata > Aves > Trogoniformes > Trogonidae > Apaloderma > Apaloderma vittatum. Next base: position 849 of record NW_009736949.1, on the reverse strand, counting down.
TTGCACCTAAAAAATATGATGTGGAAAACCAGTTTGCAAAATCCAAAGCACTCCAAATTCCCCGCGCGCTTTTACAGGAGAAGCTAGGGGACTTTCTAGACCCTGATTGGTCTGCTATGATACATTTTAGTTGGATCATTAAAGTGTCTATCTACCTCAGCGTATTCTGGATCACTTCAGTATTACACAGATAAACTGACAAATAATGAGGCCAGTTCACCCCATGACAACAGAGCCCAGTCTTGGTTTCGCAGCTTAAAATATATTCCTTGTTTTCATATGCCTTCTCATGTTAACAGGTGCAGGTGGTAATAGTTTCTCGGAACCGGCACTGCTCCTGAGATAACTGGTAGTGCAAATATGTTAACGTACCGGCTATAGCATTGAGATTCAGGAGATCTGAACTTTCTGCTTCAATTCTTACTGCCTTCATTAACTTACACAGTAATTTGTGCACTTGACTGCTCTCTGCTTTTGTTTATAGTTCCCAAACCCCACGGAACTCAAGACCGCTCTGGAGGCGACTTAAGTCAGCGTTTCTGAGGGGTTTTGAGATCCTTGCTGATACCTGGAGCGTGTTCTCGCACGGAGGAAAAGGTCATGGTACATACTGGCTTCCCGATGAGCAACAGACTCCCGCAGAAGAAGAAGAAAGAGTTGATGGTTTTATTCCATGTGAAGAGGTAGGTGGGAAATACGTCAGACTATAATCTGTTGATTACAGAATCAGTAGAAGAACCTTTTCTTCTTGAATAGAACTTATCCTCTTGAGGCGAGACAGGTGAAAATAAGTCCGGGTTTCTTTCTAATGCCAGCCGCACAGGTCAAAAAGGTGGGGATGCTTCCCTT
>NW_009736948.1:1653-4901 GCF_000703405.1 Apaloderma vittatum | reverse complement strand
TCCAACCCCTGACATTCTGTGATTCTGTGCTAACAAATATCCACAAATTCTGTTTTGCTGGTACACGCACGCGTGCCAAAGTGTCTGAGGAGCGTGTGTTTCATAGGAAAGTTTTCTGCTCTGATTTTGGCTCTGGTCTCTGTCTACACTGGTGAACACCAAAGACGTGCCGCAATGAAAGGTCGAAGAGTGTTCTGGGACAGGATCTCCATCTGCAGTGTGCACAGCATTTTTGTTCATGCCTGTGCCTTGACCTGGAAATATCAACTTTACACAGCTTTAATCCAACCCCGCTCCCAGTCACAAGCAGAACTGTAGCCAGGCAGAATATTTTAACATCACATTTGCTGCATATGCGATAACGTGGGCTTGCCTGGCCAGAAGCTGTTCATCCAACAAGGCAGGCATCGATTTTCAGCTGAATCTTTTCTCTTTCATCATATTTCAGAATTTTAAACTTGCAAGCAGAAAGATCATAATCCTGAATATGAAGCACTAGGTAATCAAATCACAGGCATTTAAACTTTATGCTAAAATATAGCATGCAATTTATACAGAACAGAAAGTTTATAATTCTTTTTCATATGGGATTTATGTTCTTACTTAGGAGAAACTTGCATTGAAACCATAGGGACTATCAAAGTCATTCTTAGTGTCATTTTGGTACCAGATAGCATCCTGCTACACTTTGAAGCTGATCATATTTTCTTAGCGTAAAAGCTCCACAGGGTTTCCCTGGTTGATGGAATGTCTGGCTTGATAGCTGTGGCTGAAAACACAATCACATCTTGCAGTACCTTTTAAACTGAGTTTGCAAGGCAGTTGATAAACAACTTCAAAGACTTTTCTCAGCTTAAATACTTCTCAAGTGAGACAAAACAGAGTGAATCAGAGTAAAAGAGGAAGCCAGCTGGGAAGCTCTGGGCAAAAACATCTACTGCTGTTAGAAAAGGCAAGCATTTAACCTTCCAATAAGCAAAATATTTTTTATATTTTGCAACAGCTTCATTACTGACAGCCAAAATTTTATTTTATATTCCTGACTATTAGCAACAGTGGAGCGCACTGTGGTTTCCACTGAGCGGTTAAACCACAGTTCCACAATTTGTGCATTACAGTACCAAAAAGTCTGTGTGGTCCTCAGTCCACAGAGCTATCTCCTGGGGTGGTTTACCTCCAAAGCAGACAAACCCAGGTGTGTTTCCTCTGGATGGTGGGCAGGCATCTGGTAACACTACGGAATATCCCCTTGGCTAGTGGCTGGTTTGGTTCAGGTATCCCCTCAGCCTCCAGCAAAAATTAACCCTATCCTGGCTGAACCCAGTACACTATTTCAGGCTGTCCCTGCCCCACGGTGTCACAAAGGGGCCCTACCTGCCTGCAGGCTGTAAGAGGGGATCATGGTCCACGGGATCCCCTGCAACACCACTGTCTGATGTGGTGGTGGCAAACGGCAGCCTCCCCAGCACTGTTGGGAGTCCTGCCCCTGGGGGCTCAGGATATCACTGGATGCCCATTGCGTGCCGGTGCCTTAGAGCACAGCGACTGCACTGGAACCAGTGCCTTGTTGCCGGTTCTGCTGGTCCCAGTTCTGATGCTGTTGCTGGAGCTCAGCCTGAGCTCTGCGGCGCTGCAGGTAGGTGACCTCTGCACCCTGCTGTGACTTGGTGGGGAGGGCTTGGCCGCAAGTGTCTGAGCCCAAACGACAAGGAGTTTGACAGCTTGGGGCAGGCGGGGAGGAGCGCAGCTGAGCGGCTGGAGGGTTCTCAGCTGCTGGCTCTGGGTCAGCCGGTTAGGGCCTGGGTGCGCAGGTGGGGAGCCTGAGGGAGACAGGGCCAAACATCTTCCCAAACCCAAGGGCTGCAGCTGTTTGCAGCTGGTCGGGCAGGCCATGAGGTGCTGCACTTTACTCAAGGAGTGATGGTGGCTACTGGGAGGAGGAAAACTGTGCTCCCAACACACACCCAAATGGATATCGGTATCCAGGCCACAGGCTGTGGGGAGTGTCGCAGCTGCCTGCCAGTGGCAATGGGGGCCAGTGCTGACTGTGGCTGCGTGTGGTGTGAGCAGGCTGATGACCTGCTCTGCTCCAAAATGAAGTGATGGAGCTTAGGGAAGAGGTGAGTCGATGGAGAACCATAAGGGAGAGCGAGAGGGAAACTGACCATTACCACGAAGGGATCTCTACAAAAATGGAATGGGAGGCAACTCTTAGTGGAGCAGAGGATCCCATATCCTCTCATCAGCAACCTCCCCAGCCTTCCCTGAGTAACCCCCAGGAGCAGGGCCAACGGGAACAGGTCTCTGCCTGAAGAAACAAATTGCTGTCTTCCTGGCACCCAGGTAAAGGACGCTGTAGGTAAACTTCCCAACCTGTGAGTCCTTCCGATTTGTTACCCGCTTCTGGTCTTTCAGGGGGTAAGTGATGATATAGCAATGAGAGGTTCACAAACAAAAGAGATTTCAGGGCCTTAGGGCAACTGGTAAAGGGATCAGGAGCTCAAGTTGTATTCTCCTTCATCCCTCTGACATCAGCGATGGACGTGGGAATACATAGGAAGAGTCAACAGGTCAGTTTATGGCTCTGGAACTGATGTCATCAACAGGGCTTTGGATTTTACGATCACAAATCGGTATACAAGGCACCAGAGCTGCGAGCAGCCAATGGGATGCACTTGTCCTGGTGGGGTAAAAGGATTCTGAGGCAGGAGTTGGCAGGGCTCATCGACAGGGCTTTAAACTAGATTTGAAGGGGGAAGGGATCAATAATTTCATGCTTGCTTGTGACAAACAGTGGGGGAGCACATGAGGGGCAGAGAGATGGAGTCTTAGTAAGGGCTCACAACTTGTTGCCCTGAGGCAAGCCGGGGACAATGCACTGGGGCACCCCAAGGGAATCAAGGGGAATTCGCACAGGAGGGTGACACAGCCAGCCCAGCTGAAGTGCCTCTATGCCAATGCACGCAGCTTGGGCAATAAGCAGGATGAATTAAGGGCCACCGTGCTGCTGGAAAGCCATGACATAGTGGCTATAACTGAAACTAGGTGGGATGATTCTCATGACTGGAATGTGAGGATGGATGGATACAAGCTGCTTAGGAAGGACAGGCAGGGGAGGAGGTGTTGCCTCTACATCAGTGACCAGCTAGAATCGATGGAGCTCCATATGGGGAAGGACAGTGAGCCGGTTGAGAGTGTGTGAGTTAAGATTAAAGGGAATACAGGGAAAGGTGCTGTTACAGTAGAGG
>NW_009736948.1:0-1447 GCF_000703405.1 Apaloderma vittatum | reverse complement strand
AACAAGAAAAGAGTTTATACCGGACCTTATTATCACTAACAGGGAAAGGCCAGTGACCAACGTGAGGCTCAGGGATAGTCTTGGCTGCAGTGACCATGATAAAATTTAAGATCCTCAGGGCAACTAGGAGGGTGTATTCCAAACTTATGACCCTGGACTTTAGGCAAGCAGACTTTGATCACTTCAGGGATGTGCTGGCCAAAGTGCTGTGGGAAAAAGCCCTAGAGGGATGGGGGGCCTAGGACAGTGTGAGGAGTGCACCCATTCTCAGAAAAATCCACACACCTAATTAAACTGGATTTATTTAAGAAATGGAAGCTGCTCCAAGTTTAACATCAGTTGAGAAGACCGGCTACTACTCTACACCCAACCCTTAACAAAAGAATAGCCATCCAGATCATAAATACACTCACCTGTATAAGATGAGGAGTCTCAACCTCGACGAGTCACCTTGGCTGGCGTCCCGAACCAAGGGGGAGGCTGAACCCCAACTGCAGATCCTGCTGCTCTGAAGGGACGGCTCCAACACACGCCCGGCAGGAACCTCATTTTAAAGCTCAGTCGAATCTGAGCTGTGGTCACTCAAAGCCATCTCAGCCTCCCATTGGCTACCTGGCAACTTCCTGGGTGTACCCCTAGGCTGGTGGGCTAGACCCAAACTAGCCAGAAACTTCGAACAGTTCCTCTGAAATCTGCCCAGCAACGGCTGTGAGGGGAGACATCCCAGACTAGGGGGGATGCACCTCCCACATACAGCTGGTCACTATTCAAGGATCACCTTCTCTATGCCCAGGAGCCAAGTATACCGACAAAGAAGGTGGCAGGAAAGAATGCTAGGAGACCTGCCTGGATGAGCAAGGAGCTCCTGGCCACCCTGTCACACAAACAGAAACTTTACAAGGAGTGGAAGATAGGATGGCTAGAGTGGGGGGCATATAAGGAAGCTCCCTGAGCAGCAGGAGACCTGGTTGGAAAAGCGAAAGCTCAATTAGAATTAAACCTAGCCAGGGAGATCAAGGGAAACAGCAAAAGTTTCTACAGGTATATTCATGGTCAGAAAAAGATTAGGGAAGGTCTGGGCCCCGTCAGAAAGGAAACGGCTGAACAGGAGACAAGCGATTTGGAGAAGGTCAAGGTTCTTGACGACTTCCTTCTCCTCTGTGTTCACTGGCAAGGGCTCTGGCCACACTCCTGAGCAAAGATGGATTTGGTGGGTCAGTTCAACTTCCTGGAGAGGGATTGTCTGCTGAGGTGTCACACCCTGGAATGCACAGTTCCGAGCGATGTGTGCCCGTGGTTTGTTTGAGAACGGCTCGGAGAAAACCTTTGTTTGTGTCCTGGGCCTATGTGAAGCATCTGACGTGGTGGCTGACGCTCCGCTCAAATGCGGTTATTTTTCTGTCTATTTGTCAAGTTTTTCCTAACATTCCCCCTGCCCAGGCTCCTC
>NW_009736947.1:374-744 GCF_000703405.1 Apaloderma vittatum | reverse complement strand
GTTATGGCTGTTGTCTCTGCCACTGACACCTATGAAGAGACAACTGATCCGTCAGCACTGGGGCCTTATTGCCTCCTTGTCCAAATCTAGGAGCCTGGGAGGTGTTCGACCATAGCTCTGCCCTTGGCCCTGCACATCTCCACACTCCAGTGCCCCAGGGAGAGCCCTGAGGAATCAGAGAGGGACAGGATTCACCTTCCCAGGACGTGGGAGTCAGAGCTTGGTCTTCTGGATTCATGAAACACATCCAGGTTTATTCAGCATCACAAGACCTTCACTTTGATTTTCCTGACCCGTCATCTCTGCATCCAGGTTTCTGCTCCACCTCGACGCTGGGGACACTTTCTCAGTGGTGACCCTCAGTCGGACT
>NW_009736947.1:0-253 GCF_000703405.1 Apaloderma vittatum | reverse complement strand
TGCTGCTGAGCTGGGCCGGGCTCCTGGGAGGGAGGGAGCTGATGGCAAGTGGGCAGCACTGCTGAGAGACAGCTCAGCCCAGGAGCAGCTCCTGTGCCAAGCACAGCAGGGCTGAGGTCACTCACACTCTCTCTGAGAGCTTAAATCTGGTCAATATAGACAGGATGACTGAGAGTTCGCTGGAGGAGAAATCTTTGTACTACTTGACACAGTAAGTCTCTTCAAGGCAATGAAGCTGCAGTTCCTGGAGGCA
>NW_009736946.1:34140-34929 GCF_000703405.1 Apaloderma vittatum | reverse complement strand
GATAACCTTGCAAAGAACAACGTAATACAAATAACAGAAAATGAATTAATTGATGGATACCTGCAGGAAAATCTAAATGGATGAAATTAGACTGTATCTCAGAGATTACACTGTTATGGGAGAACTCTTATCTAACTTCTTTTTTATCAACGAGTCCCTTGGCAATCATCTTACAGTCACTGTCTCAACCTGGGCCAAAGTCTATTGTTTACATTCTTCTCCTGCACTTATCTATATGCATAAAGCTAAAGCTGAAGTTTTAAAATCTACAACCCCTATGCTGGAGTCAGACCAAACTTAAAAGGTCTGAAGACTGGTCAAAGCACATCATGAAGAACTGCAACAAATCAATTGCTGCAATTTGTTTAACCTCGATTCATGATCCTTAATTCCTGTATTAGAGGAGGCAGCAGATAGCCATTTCCCAACCACATCTATTCAGAGTGTTATAAAACTCTGTTCCATTCAGAAGAAGGAACAGTCTTGGTTACTTTACCACACAAGCACCCATTGAACAGAAGTCGCTAGGAAAGCACAGAGCCACCCAAAAGGACGTGCAGAGCACATGAGCTCTGCAGACCTCACTACCTCAGCCCACGCAGGGAAGTTGCAACGCTGCAGCAACACACATTTCAGAAAGGCAAGACACTGCAGCACTCAGAAACGAAATTTAGGACACCCGCCCACAGTCCTTCAGACCACTGCTACCGCAGGCTCTCTCGCCAGAGCACATTCCTGCCATTCCTTGCACTTAGAGAAACGCTAAGCTTTGCCAGCAACCAGAAAGGG
>NW_009736946.1:29885-34119 GCF_000703405.1 Apaloderma vittatum | reverse complement strand
CTGAGATGCAACGGGAGGGCACCGAGAAGGATGAACGCAAGGAGGCATGGCAGAGTCAGACAAAGAGAGACAGGGCCACAAGAAAGAGAAGCGATGTCTACCTGAAAAAAAAATATAAAAAAATTGTAGTGTTTTGCTGGGACAAACTCAAGGCATGCTCACTACTGGGGAAGCAACTGGCATGTGGAGAAGACATGCAGGAGGCCCACTGTTTGGAGTAGTTACACAAGAATGTGAATGTTGTCTGATTTACTGTCCGGGCCTGAAAAACATTAGCTATAAGCTAGAGAGCCCACAACTTAAGAGTTTGGGAAAAGTTATGCATTAAATGTTAGGAAAAGAGCCTTGCAAGCCCAACAATCCTCCCACATGAGCATCAACACCCTGACAGACGAGTATGACCAAAAAGTGCTCCAGCAAAAATAAACCTGAAGCCCAGGCAGCAGCCATGCTGCTATGAAAGGTCTTTGAAGCAGTTTGGGGAATACCTGGAAGGGGGAAGCCAAGCAGAGCAGCAAATGTGAGAGTAAACACAACATTAATCAGCTGACAGGCTTAAGCATTTAAATTTGTTCTTTCTTGCCTAAAATCCTACCTGTAACAATCTATCTGTCTACAAACACCTTACAGGAGCATTTAGAAATCTGATGAGGATTAAATACCAGTTAAGGTACATGAGATGAGGCTCCGGTACCAAAACACACTTCTGGATGAATCTCAGTGGCTTCTGGACTGGCAGCATTTAAGCATTACAGAATTTAATTAATGCTGCATATTCTTTAGAGATAAATTTATTGCAATTATTATAGTGTCCGATTGTGTCAGAAATGTTTCCTTCTTTATTTTTTCACTTCTCTCTCCAAATATTTGTTTCATTATGTGATTATCTGAAACTTTTACTAAAAAAAAACTACACTCAAATAAACATTGAGTGTCTAACAAATATCACATGCAGACAAACATCATAATCTACATTTAACGAAAAGACCAAAGTGCTCAAGTTTGAGCATTCTGTTATTTCCTGAAAAAAAACATAACTGCAATCTCTCTAAAATGTCCAAGTAGTTAAAAAATTATCAGTCTAGGGTACTGTAACATGCACTGTTAAAATCTCTCTGTATATAAACACTTATTAGAGCTCCCAGGAGAAAGACAAGTGTTTTCAGACACACACTGCAGGCCAATGGCTCTGCACATTCCCAGCTCTTTGCTGCACCGTTCTTGACAAGTTTCCCTGTTTGGAAGCTCCACGACATTTAGTGACATTAGCCATCGAAGAGATTCACCCACTTCTATTCTGTCTTGCTTTAATTTTTAAACATATTCCAGAACCAATAATCAAGCCTCTATGAAGCATATGTTCTTTAATTTACAGCCAAGGAACAGATATTTAGTGACTTACCCAAAGGAAGCTGGAAAGAGGTGACCATGGAAAAACTCCCAAACTACCGTATTTTTCTTAACCTGTTCAACTCTGTGACATTAATGTAGCACTAATACGGTATTTTTAAAACAGAAACAAATAGCAGTGAAACATTAAAATCAGTTACCTGCTCCCTCCCAAAAGAACCCACACCAAAGATTATTTTTCCTAAAAGATAAAAAGGAGTTGATCAAACAATCCCTGCCACCAACCGCTGCTCAAAAAAGCAATGCAACTCAGGATGCACAACCTGTTCACAAGAAAACTCAAAGCATAAGATACTTGATACCATATTTTCACCCATGGTCACTTTGACAGATTTCCAGCTGTAATTTAAATCTAAGTCCAGTATGAGCTCATCCCTTCTACTGTACCTTTCTGAAAAACGTACTTTGTAGTAAAGCAGGAACATTTGCCTTTCACGTAAAACAACTGTACCGCCAGTTTTCAATGTGAAAACTGAAATAGAGTAAATCAATATCAGCTGTCCAGTTTTAATCTGCTAATACAGAGCTATCTGAACCCCTATTTTTTCACTAGTACCTGGTCTCTTTTGGCTTTGTCAGCTTAAGTGCTACATTTCAAAAAGGTAAATAAAGTTTGGATACGATTTCAAAATATTATCACTAACAAAATTTACTCCACAGAAATGGCTCTCACACTTAATACAGATGCATAAATACATGTAAATCTAAACAATTTAAGAAGGTTATTGGGAAACAGACAAGAGCTATGTACATGTATAGGAATGTGTTTTCTTATCCCTATTTCATAATAGTGCTTTACAATGACAAAAGTAAGTTAAAATTTCTGATTCCTAAAAATAATTTTAATTATTCTTCAGTTGTACAACTGAAGACCTGAAGTGCTTTCGTCAGGTTATTTTTCTGTGAACACAGGAAGACAATATAGATATTCATAAAATATTTCTTAATAAGCATCTCTACTCATAAATTAAAACCTGTTCTTTGTAGCACCGCAGCAGCACCAAGAACCAGAGTTCTTTGCCTCACTGTGTTCATCAACTTCCTTGATCAGGAACCATTTATATTCAGGTTCAAGAGAATACTGACAACTGTGCGCCTTATTTTAATTCATTTTAATTTGATGATAAAACCTAGGAAAAAAGAGGAGACTACACTAACTTCACCTATGTTTAAGCAGCTTTCTACGATGGCAGCTGACCACTGAAGCAACCAGGAAATGGATCGAAGTGGGACAAAAGTAAAGCAGTGAAGATGCTGTTGTGTAACTGAGCACACTCGTCCCCACACTCTCATTCTCACTTACGACAAATCCAAAGGCTACGGAACTAATGTCAAGAGACAGATGGACAGGATGAAACCTGCTTGCACACTCCCCCCTGCAAGGATGCTCTCTAGTGGGCATTCAGATCTACTGACAGTTACCTCCTAGATTCTTCTCCTAGAGGAAGAGAGTTGGTAAGCGGCACCTTAGCATGATCTGCCAAAGACTGAAGGCACATCCCCAACACCAACTACTCTTTGTATCTACATAACTTTTGGTGTTCCTATTTAAAGTAAGACTAACTAGAAAAAAAGACGGAACTAAATGCTTACTTATCTCAGTAGATCTTTTTTAATGAAGATGCCATGTTTTCAAAAGGATACGAATTCCATTCATTCCAGAAATTTTGAAGTCATCAATTAGCTGTACAACCATATCCTTGTTGGGATCATTAGGGTCACTTTCACGAACCTAAATCGAGAAAGTAAACAATGACAGTTAGCTTTCCAGATGAAGTTATATAATATTTTGGAGCTTCAGAAATCTTGGTAACATATTTTTAGGTGAAAAAAACCCAAAAGGTTTTTAAAAAATACTCTTTTGTACTTGTTTTAATTCATTATTACTATTGCTATTGAGCACCATATTGCATGAGTGATACTTACACATTTGAGCAACTTTATTTCATCCAAGGCTGTCTCTGTATAATGCTGGGCACTTTTTACAACTTTCATTGCAACAAACCTTTTCCCCCTTGAAAAGAACAAAAACATTCTCAATACATGGTATGAGCTAAAACAGATGTACTTTGATGAGAAATTTTAAATAGAATATTTCATAACCTAACATATTCTGACAGAAAACACTTAAATTACATCTAAACCCAACTTATAACAATATTGTTAAAAGTCTGATTTACTGAATATTTTGTTTTTCTTGATGCTAATGTATTTAAAAGAGGAATTTGGTTACACATTTTATCATTCAATCAAGGTATAACTATATTTTTTCATTAAAGATACAACAGAAATAAAAACATTAGCTTCCTCTCGCATGCTCAAGACATACAAATTTAATAAGCAAAGCTAATTTGTCGAAGAAAATAGAATTACACTTATTTGAGAGCTTTCATAAACTATGCCCATAACAAAGAGCAAAATAAAACTGCAGACATCTTTCTACATTACAAGATAGCAAACAATTTACATAACTTTGTCATGCATGTAAAACAAAAGTTACTGCAAACAAAATAAAGTAACGTGGTACAAAAAAAGTGAATGGAAATAAATAGTTTTCTTACTGCATATCCCAGCACAGCCAGACTGTAGAGAAGTGTCCCCATCCTAACTTTCTAATAACATGATACCGGCCATTGAAAAGATCACCAATTTTCACTGGATGATAGCCTCCTTTGATGAAAAAACAAGAAGAAAAAGAATATTCAGAAAACAAACAGTAATTCCCAGGTTTTCAAGTAATTCTTGTAGTATAGATTTTTCCTCTTCAAGCTCTCCTGTACTATAAATAGGAAATCTGAAGAAAATTTTCCTCTGTTGTTGAAAA
>NW_009736946.1:15674-29854 GCF_000703405.1 Apaloderma vittatum | reverse complement strand
TGTTGGCCTCTAGGGAAAAAACTTACGTCCTGTAACTACTGCAGAGTTTATTCACCCTTCTCTCTTATGGCTTTTATTTGTGGTAATATTACCATCTGTTCTCTATTTCCCCAGGCTTATCTTCCACTTCACAGAGAGTACATGAAAGATCTACATTATTTCTTTATCATATTTGAGGCTTCTCCAGTCAACATATTTTGGATGATTGCAAAATCTCAACAGAGACTGTTTTAATTCCCATTTGCTTTCTACTAATAAAGGCAGCAATAAAATACTTCCTGAGAAAACGTTAAGAACAATGATGATTTTATTGATGCTCTTCTCCTTAGCTCCTGCCCATAGCAGCAATGCATTTTTCTCATGTCTGAGGCCTTTACAGTGAGAAAGAAGAGAGAGCAGGCAGCCATGGCTTCGTCTGAACTGCTTTTTCCTTACCAAAGTCTGCAGTTCCAGCTCACGCCACCACCCAGGTCCTCAGAAACCCCTCTAGGGAGAAAGGCCAACAGGACATAGCAGCTCAGGTTTCTAGGCAGTGTGAATAGGTGTAAGGAAGCTTTTTATTTCCTTCTTATTTCAAGAGGCATTCTTCCTCCCAGTCAAGCACAGGGAAGACGGAGATCACACAAGATTATTCTTCAGACCTTAACACACTAATGATGATATCCACAATTTTGCCTAAGCTGTAAACAAGTAATAAAGCCGTAACATGCAACCCTCCAGGACATGACCAGCAGCAGACTCAGAGCAGCTGTCAAGGAATCACTTCCTCAGCTCCCTCTGTCCTTCACAACACCACGCCAACTGGCAGGATCCTCAAGTACTGACCATTCCACTTAAAATCAGAAAAACCTCAGACTGCTTTCTCTAACTCACTGCATTTATTTCGAAGTCCCCTGAAAATCTTGTTAGAGCTGCTGCCCACTTAAGACAACAACGTGAACTAATGACTTTGATTCAGAATAGGGATTTTGCTCTTAACTCCTTTTTATCTGTGGAACGGCGACATGAAATCTCAATATTTTTACGTCCTTTCTTTGCTAATAACATCTTCTGCCTTAACGGAAGTTCAAGAGTTTATTCATGAACTTCTTTCAAATATTTCCAGAGCAGATTAATAAACGCAATTGTACGACAGAATTATAAAGACTACATAATTGACAGAATGATGAAGCTTAATTAATGCATTGCTTTTAGATGTTGGTGTGTTGAAACTGAAACTCTAAAGCACACACAGCTTTGCTATCTATACGTTAAGGTGTAACTCCAAGCATAGCACACACAAGACACTCGTTGGTTTGCTCACAGCCTCAGCCGAAAGCTGACCCATACCACATGGTTGCAGCTGCCCGGGTTAGGGCACGTAACACCGCTGGCAGGGACTCAAACAGCTCTGGCTAGAGCATCGTGGAAGGAGCACTCACGAGTACTCCCCTGGGCAGGAGCCAGTCTGAGCCAAGTGACAGCCACCAACAATTTCAGACGTGCAGCGCGAGTTTCAGCTCCGTACAGCGCTGACTTCACACGCCTCCCAGTTCGTACCAGCACAGAAGGTCAAGCATGTTCCCCAGCCTGATGGGCACAGGTAGCACGGGCAGACACGCAGAGCCTATCTCAGCTCTCCCAGCTTAGCAGTACGGAGTTACAAGTTTCATCTTTCCCATGAAAATTTTGGCACACATCTATGAAGACTCAGATATGAAAACAACCTTTAAACTTTCTACCCATGAGAACTGAGTACTTACTATCATGCACAACATCCCACTTTGCAAATCATTAGCTGTTCAGGCACTCACATACTCGCTCACAAAGAGCAGAGGAAAAAGCAGGCCCTAGCTCAGGAGTGGACCAGGAGCACCAAGACATATGGACCCAGCCTAGGACCAAGTCCCAGGACTTTTGCTTGGGGGAAGACCTACCCACCCCTCCTCCGGGGAGGAAACGTTCATGAAAAGCTGCCAGGACAACTCACCTACCAATCTGAAAAAGACACCTTCGTTTCCACTGGCAAATTGTGTACACCTCAGTAAGAATGTGTAACATTGCCAGCTGGGAACTCTACTTTCCAGAGAAAAAACACATCGGTTTTGGAACATGCTCCAGGAAAGGAGTTAATCTGTCTATTTAAACATCCTTGTACCTGATGAAAATATCTTAAAAACTGAACAAATATGTATCATATTTTAAAACAGCTATTGACTGGTTTAAAGCTAAAAAAAAAGAAAATTAAAAACTACTACTCTCCACTAGATTCTTTCCTTAAAACCCTGTTCCAGGATGATCAAGTGATAGATGTGAGTGGAAGGTTAAGAGAGCGTAAAGCAATTCTACCTTTCCATTACTGAAAAGGTTTGCATTTGTGAAATAAGTCAAGTCTGCTGACTTGACAGCAAGAATTAAGTAAAACACTTTCACGTAATTCGCTATCACAGTATCCTTTCTTCTGATTTTTCTACTACATGTATTATTGCATGAAAAATAGTGACAACTATTAAATTTTATTCTCTGTATCATTATTCCTTTACAAACAGATATAATTAGAAAAACTGTAAAGTATTTAACATTTAGTTTTAACACCTCCCTATGATCTGCAAACAGATTTTAAAATGCAGCAATACAAATATTTCCACAACGTTTTATGATTTTCCTAAACGTCAAGTCCTATTAAATCACTCCTTAACAGTTACATGGCTTCAGACGTATATGAAAACACAATTCATGCAGCCTTTTGCACCGCCGGAAGGGTGTAAGTGGGCCTTCAAGCATATAAAACAACGTCCAGAAGTAAATTTTTTGCACTAAACAAGATATTTGCTTTTTTAACATGTTAACAGTTTAACAGCGTAAGACCCAAGGATGAAGAATTTAAATACAGGTAAACATGTTTCTAAGAATACTTTATGTAAACAAGTGCCTTATAAGTCTGTCTCTCTGCAGACAGCCTTTGGCATACTTCTGCTTCAAAGGGTCAAAAATAATCGAAGACTTGGGATAGTTTCTTCCCATCACAGACAGGAGAGAGAACACCCTACAGGGGAAATCAAAGACACTGAAGTCAAATTAATAAACTGAGGCTTGATAAGTTATTTTAGTAAAATCTATGCATTGCAAGAATAACAACGTTATGTATGTAAAAGCCATGTTATTTTGGTCCCTACAGCACTGTCATAACTAATTATAGTGCTACCCCAGCATATGCTAAGGATGCAAACAGTGGTAGCATATTCTCTGGGTACATATAACCTCACAAGAATCTTTGCTCTTGTGGCTTAGGACAATAGAGTTTTGGAAATAATCGATTACCATTACTTTTACCCTGTTACTCCCTGATTATTTACGTCAGCAACATACTCAAAGGTTGTGAACAGCCACATAACAAAACACTTCGTTAAATGCATTTTAAAAACTGGTGTCACCCTTACGATGAATGTAATTATTTAGGGTCTTGACGATACAGAAAGTATTTCTAAACAGTTGTACCAAGAAAGCTTCTAAGCAAAATTAAGGGGTTGAGAAAAATTATGTGCTGTTGGAAAACAATACAGGTATTTGAAAATATACAATGTATAAGTGGCACTGCTGATAAAAAACAAAAACACCCTGTTGTGCTATTCACTGCAGAACACACAGAATAAAAGTCTCTCAGCTAGCTAGCTAGCTACATGGACTCAAGAAAGAGGGTCAGAAAAATGAGATCATTATTCCTAAATGTCTCCTGCATGTATTGGTAATTGTAGCTGGCTGGTTCTATGTTTGTATAGGAAATTATTTCCTTTGTGAACTGGATGAATGGGAGACATCTCCAAGGGGCAAAGAAGATGATCAGAAGTGAAGAATTCCAATTACATCCATGACACAACAGGCTCCTGAAAAAAATCTCCCAAAATTGTCTTCCTATGAAATTTCAGATTGGGGTCGAGAACAGATGAAGTGTGCTCTATGCCTCACTCAAAAATCCTGGGAGATTCCCATTTTGGAGATAATATTAGGAAAAAAAGAGACATTCCAGTAATAAATGGTAATTTCCAAATATTTATCTTCCACTCTGTAAATACAAGTAAGGCTACCCAAAGCAGAAAAACATATTCAAACTAATAAACTAACTCTCAAAAGAACGGAAATGATGTATCTAAAGGCCATCCCTGGAATTCTTTAGCAAATAACTTCTTCATTCCCCAAACTTAACACAAAATAAATAAATAGCCCCCGATTTTCCCAATCTGAACATGTGATTCAGATCCTGAGCGTGACCTTCCAGTTAGTTCAACCCTAGCAGACTGAAAGAAAGAAAGGTATTGATCAGTCTTACACGAAATTACGGTCAGAAAACAGGTGAATTATCTACTGGAGCAACAAAAGCACTGTTTTTGCAGAAATAAGTAATGATCATGACATCCAACTGCAACAAAGCTTGAACTACTTTTAATACACCTCCATCAATTCAGAGCTCCAAGACCACAAGAACTCAGAAGAAGAGAAGTTCCTTTTAATTTTCCGGGAAACTTGAAAGTATTCTTTGTGTAACATGTAGTTCATTTTAAAAGCACACAGATCTCTCCTCTGACCTGCTATAGACACAGGGACTCTGGCAGGTAACTAGGAAGTAGGCTGTAAACTTAGGTTATTTTTTCATTTGTTTTGTGACCTAGCTTCTCCAGATGGTGACATTCTGCAAGAGATACCGGAAAGCAGACAGCAATGGTGTATTTGAGGTTAAACGCAGCCCTTACTTCAGGTAAGAATTAAGTGGGGGCTTTGAACCGCTTAATCTCAAGGAAATACAGATGTTTACAAGTAAACAGGTATTTAAACAACAAATCCTTACTCACTGATGAAAGATGTTACAGATACTAGCAGTCATTTTACAGAACAAATGTGTTTTAACAGAAATAATTTTAGAAAAAAATATATATGCTTTAGCGACATATTTTTCTTATCCCTGCTGCAGACTTCAACATTTGAGTTTACTGTTTGGTTTTCACTGCCAATACCTGTAAGCCACTTAAATATCTGTAATATCACATCTGAATAAAACTTCTTACATCGCACTGAAATAGTCGCTTTCAATTGTTAAATCTGAAAATACAAAACTTGTTCTATGCAAGGAGTGGGAAGTCTTAAAAAAGTGTATCTACAGGCTCACATAGAAAATTCTGACTAAGAAGACATCATTGTATTTGACATCGTATTTGTTTCTTAAAAGTAGGAATACAGAATACCAGACATAGTCAATGTGCATACAGCGCTTTTTGGCTGTTCAAAAATATTAATCTGAAGTGATAAAATTTGATGCTACCTAAAGTAAATTGATAATCTTGAAATTTGATAGATAACGTGAAGCTGATAGACTTGATTTTTCATGTCAGTACATTATAGATTTTACCCTTCAGAAGTGACATTAAAACAAACTGAAGTATGGACACTGCTGTGTGATTTTATGCATTTCATGACATTTAAAATATTAAAATAAGCAATTACAAAAACTAAGGAAATCAAGAGCTAAAGCAAATATGTGGAGAGCTGAGGGCTGTGAAAGACAACATGCAAAAAAGGAAGCATGTAACATCTTTGGCTGGTGCATGTGAGAGAAGAGAGGGAAAAATACATAGATTAAAAAATAATTGTAGTTGCTGTTGTTACAAGGCATCAAGGCATTTTAGAATCTTTTGGAGGTCAGGAAGGGTTGTTTGTTTCCTTTGGGTGTTCTTGTTTCTCTTAAAACAATATCAACCAAGAACAGTTTTTCCTCCATTCTTAAAACAAGGACATCAGGAAGAAAACAGGGACACAATATTTGTAGATTCACTGAAAAATGTATAAATAAGCTACAGGTAAGTGAAGAAGAGAAGCTGAAGACAGTTGTGCATCTGGACCTAAAATGTTGTTCAGAATTCTTGTATAAATAAATTCTGTAAACAAAGATCAAGGTTCTACAAACCTCCCAAGAACCAGAGTTAAGACTTGTATGACGTCTACTCTCATCGACACGGCTGAATCGCACACACCTTTACAGTAATCTGCGGGATCCTCTTGCTCCTCATCGTCAGATCCTAAAATCTCCTCCTCTGGCTCTGGTGGGGTGGGTTCCGGCAGGGGCGGAGGTGGGGGCGGGGGTGGAGGTGGAGGTGCAGAGGGAGCTTTCTGTTGAGGCTCTGGCCTGAAAGTGAGAGAGAACAGCACATTCAGCAAAAAGCTTCCTCACAGGGGTAACCCAACCCTCCAGAGAGATGGAAAAAACCACCTGGGAAAATATCAGTGAAGCCACCTTTGTGGATCATCTTTGACATCACTGGTGGGACTCTGGGGAGGTGCACACAGAGATGCACCTGATCAGATCAAAAGCAGGTCTCTAGCGAACTTGGACTTACTTGCTGAAACTGCTTGCAGCACATTATGTAAAGTATATAATCAGATACAGACAAGCTTTTAGAATTCCTAATGAGCAAATGAGATGTTAGGCCTATCTGCCTGAACACGATTCAGAAGAAATACTTTTCAGAGAATATCAAGTTGTTCAAAAGCTCCTGCCTGCTGGCTGTGGGATAAAAGATCCATTAATACACAGCAAGAAACAATCTTCTAGGGACACTGACCCGAACCAGATGAATTAATACACTCCTCACCCGTAGCTGCTGCCAAGACTATTCGAAGTACACCAAATACCAAAACCAGCTATAAGGAAGTAAGAGGGAAAAAACAATCTTCCTAGGTAGCCTATGATGCACTCACAGAACACACACAACACACTTTAATATGCACTAATTGCAAAAAAAAAAGTGAAATAAAACCACCAAAATCCAACACTGCCAACCAAGAGGTGTTTCTCTGACTGTCTTGTATCTCCAGTTTAGAAAAAAAAACACAAAAAAACCCCCCCAAAAATGTTTTATATCCTATTCCAAGAAAGGCTGTACTTGGTATTTCTAAACACCTACAAATTACATTTTTGAAATGTTGAGTTTTTCAATACACATAAAAAATGAAAACCAGAGTTGAAACACACACGTCTGTCAAACAATTAAGAAAACCTTCTCCAAACACTGTTACTTTTTGTATTCAGAGTTTACGCAAGTAAAAAATATATACTTGCCAAATAATATACTTGCAAAATACATTTGCAAAGTAACTTAAAGCATTTGTGCCATCAAAAGCTGCTATAATTTGCATTTATATTTACTTCAAATCTGTCTGAAAAACACAATATTAACAGTATTTTCTCATTCGTACAATAAAAAATAGAAATCTGTAATTTGCTGATTTTTCAGCTCCTAAAATTTAGACTCAAATACTTCCTTCATCATGAATAAAAACCGTATTTATGCTTATCCTATTCCCATAGTCCTCCTCCTAAGCATTCTCTCCCATCACTTTTTTTTTCTTTTTACACACTGCAATTGTTCAAGACAGACAGAGCACTTGGAGTCGACGAGTACACAGTTGGTCAGAAATAAATTCCACTGGCAACAGGCACCGCCTGCACAGCAGCTGCTGGTCTGCCTTTGCTGTAGAGGACATCACTGGAAGCTGCACGCATACCAAATTTATCTGCCTGCTACCCCTTTCAGATTATAACATTCTTCTATTCGCTCAGTAAATGGTCAGATTTAAAAAGAAATATTTGGAACGAGTTTATTAATGGTTCATGTTACAATGAGAAATCTACACAAATAATTTACATCCTTTTTAACCACATAAAGCTGAAGACAGCATAGAAGAGAGAGAAGGGATCCATTTGTAGGATAAAAAAGAAATATGTTTGCACGTGCTCTTGCTTACACAAATTATGTTTTCTCATTTATATCTTTCCTCTTTTGTTCCCAACAGATGTTTCTATATTTTCCATTGCGAGGGAAGTAAACTGATACAGCAAATGGACGGTACAGCACACTCTCTGATCAGTGACTCCTACTGCACATTACATTAATGACCCTCCCACAGCCTGGTTTCACAGTGTCAGCAGGCTGAGGGTCCCCACGTCTGACACTGGTAGAAAGCTTTAAATAAATAAATCACAGTATAAATATCTACACCACAAACCTTGAAACCTCATCTGTGGGGCACGAGACCATTTGGGATGCATAAATCGAGAGCTATCAACACTTAATAACACTAATGATGAGTGACAAAAATAAAGCACAGTAAAACAGCCCACACTCCATTAACATATCTGAAAGCAGCGTGTGGCACCACACCGGCACATCCATCACGTGCTGGGACTCCTTATTTTGGACGATATCATCATTTTACTTTGTTCTGGCCACTAGTTTCCATGTTATTCTTTTGGTCACATAGGATGGTACAAACACAGCAAAATCTAGGGTAAGCTATGGCAATGCAGTACAGGGATCATAAGTTCAAAAATCTATTGAGGTTGTGCTGATTTTGTCTTTTAAGATACCAACTAGTTGCTCTATTTCTTCACATGATAAAGATAATATTATAAAGAGAATTTGAAGCATTTCTGGAATTGAGATTCACACATTCTGTTGTTAATTTTGAAACAAGCATCAAGAATACCAAGAATCTCCCTCTAAGAAAGGCAGGAAATGTACAACCCAAGATTTCAAAAAGTCAATATCTGAATTTATTCTTAGGGAAATAGATAAGAAAACAGAGCTGCTTTTGAGTCTTTCTCAAGGTACTATATTTGATTTTGTTTGAAAAGGGTTAGTTTTTTCCTGTCTCCAATCCTAGCTGTATCTGGTATTCACAACTGTTTTCTTATTGTCCTTGGTGGACATCAGGAAGGAAGAAAAGATATTACTTTATTTCCTTCTGGAGTTATTTATGATTTTATCTACAAATAACAAAGCACCGATACAAACTGAGGAAGATATTTGATTTGGCCAATCAAGCAATCAAGTATTAGTATATGAAGAAGGATGAAGAAAAGAAATGCTGCTCAGTTCCATCAGCCTGACTGCTAATTCTGCATTAGGGGCTTGCTTTGCCTTTTTTTGCTTCAGTTGAGGCTTCTTAGCATTGTTCTCTGGTTGCGTTCACTTATACATCTCTGGGGGTATACGTAAAGATCAAGTCTTTAGTGCTTAACTTGGTGCTTAAATTCTGCCTACAAGTTGGACAATTCATCCTGGCATCCCCGATACTTGCTGTTCTGCCAGTACACAATTTTAGTGTTGGATAGGACACCAGCTGATGACAGAACTCCAGTTTTGCTGTTTCTTAGTAGCCCTTTCACTGAATTGGAAAGATAAGCTATGATGAATGCTTCAACAATATCTTCCCTTGCATGCCATAAATATATACTTTGTTCAGCTTAGATTTCATTTTTCCAGTACAAAGTCGGTTAAAATGTGAATTATTTTTTCTTCAAAGTGAACTTCAAAACATCTTTGGCATTAAAAACTCAGCCATTAAGAAAGCTGTGTAGTAATAAACACGTATGCTGACCTCCATTTCCTTTTCAGAAATGTAATTGTCAAAATCTATCATAACAAGCTATATTCAGCAGCTACATTATTTCAAGTTACTACTCTTTTCATTTGCTAAAGCACTGTATGTATAAGGTAATACATGCATGCAGAGGCATATACTAAATCTGATTTTCTTTATTCCAAAGTAATCACTTGGTACTCTGTGGTCTACCACCAATGTTTTATTCATTACCATCCAAGCGTAAACACTTAATTAATAGAAGAAGATGACACATCATTTCTAGACTCACAGTATTTTGTCAGCAGGTATGTAGAGAACTGACCATTTCCACAGGCTACAACAGCAACTCTTAAAATTATATTGGAAGAAGCATTACAAACAATTAACAAACATTAGCCAGGATGTTTAATCTTGTAATTACTCTCTTTTAAATGGAGAAAAATAAATTTGCAGCCAGATCCAATCAAAATACAATGAAATCCCATTTGTAACCTGCTCTTAGAGGGAATGCTTTGTAAAAGACAAAAGAAAAGCTGAAGCATTTCTCTACAGTGAACTTGAAGCAAAATACACAAAAATGTCACAGAGAGTTTTTCAGAAAATCAATTGTCCACTTTAAGAAATGTAAAATTACTGACAACTTCATTTTATTGCTCTCTGTCACATAAATGTTGATCCATGCTTCAGCTGGGAAACAGTCAACAGTAAATGCAAGCTCGGTAACTTTAAAACCTGAAAATGTTGGGAAGATTATAACATGACAAATTCAGGAAGAATTTTTCCATTTTTTTGCTGTTGATGTTGTAGGGTTCTTTGCTATTCTGTCCTGGAAAAGGTGAAACAAGAGCAGCGAGGGTGATTAAAAACACAAAATGCCTTTCATATGAGAAGCATCTGAACATACCAGAACTTTTCAGTCAGTATAACAGACAGCACAGATCCATAAAATCTTGAGAGGCACAGAGAAAATGGAACAGGAATAGGAATAGGAAATGACTGTTCACTGCCTCTTCCCACACAAATGGAGCCAAGTTGACAAAAAAGCTAATGAAAAAAAACTTACTCATGTAATGTTAAAAACTAAAGCCACTTTTCGTCCCTTGAAAACAGGGATAAAAGACGTTACTTAAGTTCAAACAAGGCTCAGAAAAACACATGGAAGTCGGATCAACTATTAGCTTTTGGCTTAAGACACCCATCAGCCCAAGGTAGCCCCTTGTTCCCCAGGGTTTGGGAAGGAATTCGGCACATCAGGGCCCAGCCCTGTGCTCTTCCCCCGGCAACTGCTCTTGGCCAGAGGAAAGGCAGATGCACCTTGGACCTGACCTCGGGCAGTCAGCTCATCTTCATTTTTCCTTCCCTTTTCCTGAACTGATAGTGAATGACTTCCATTACAACACAAAACAGGCTTCAGGCCTCTTTACTGAAAACTCTCACGGACAGAAACATGTTTTGAGTGTTATTATCAAACAATGATCAAGCAAGATGACCTGCTTTGCCCTGGTAAGGCCACATCTGGAATATTGTGTCCAGTTCTGGGCCCCTCAGCTCAAGAGAGACAGGGAACTGCTGGAGAGAGTCCAGCGCAGAGCCACAGAGATGATGAAGGGAGTGGAACATCTCCCTTCTGAGGAAAGGCTGAAGGAGCTGGGTCTCTTTAGCTTGGAGAAGAGGAGGCTGAGGGGTGACCTCATAAATGTTTATAAATACGTCCAGGGGGAGTGTCAGGAGGACGGAGCCAGGCTCTTTTCAGTGACATCCAGTGACAGGACAGGAGGCAATGGGTATAAGCTCGAGCATAGGAGGTTCCACAAAAACATCACAAAAAACTTTTTCCCTGTGAGGGTGACAGAGCACTGGCACAGGCTGCCCAGGGAGGTTGTGGAGTCTCCTTCTCTGGAGACATTCAAAACCCACCTGGATGCATTTCTGTGTGACCTACTGTAGGTGATCCTGCTCTGGCAGGGGAGCTGGACTAGATGATCTTCCGAGGTCCCTTCCAATCCCTGACATTCTGCGATTCTGTGAAGAAACCCTCATGAGGAACAGGCCTGTAACAAGAGTCCTTCTCTAAGAACACTAATGTAAGCATGGTGAACTACTGGATTTATTAACTTACAGACTACTTTCAGGTAAACAGAATTTTACCCTGAATGTAGCTAAAACCCAGAACTGATTCTGCTACCTTTAGGAGAGCATCATCTCAAAAGGACAAAAGACTGAGCCAAATGAAAAAAAAAAATTGAGAGAGAGGAAGAAATTGGTGCAGTCAAGCAAAGAAGTACCTCAATCTCAGGGGAAAACAGAAATCGCCTTAAGATTTTCAGATGAAGACACTCAGAGAAATTTTTTTGCTAACAGAAAAAGCAATTAATAGGAAATTAAACTCTTTCATATATTTAATAAAATAAAATTTGGAATAAACTGTATTCTAAGAACATTAAGAAACTTCTGACAAGTCCACAGAGGCTCTTTGCAGAATTTCAAATGGAAGAGGAAAAAAAAGGTAGTGGAAGGAGGGTAAGCATCACAAGAAATGTGCTATAAACCTCCTAACACTGAGATGTGAGCTTTAAGAAATTTGTGGATGATAAGATCAACATGAGCCAACAGTGTGGACTTGCAGCCCAGAAAGCCAACCACATCCTGGGATGCATCAAGAGATGTGTGACCAGCAGGTCGAGGGAGGTGATCCTGCCCCTCTGCTCTGGTGAGACCCATCCCAGAACACTGCATCCAGCACTGGAACCCCCAACACAAGAAAGAGATGGAGCTGCTGGGACGAATCCAGAGGAAGGCTACCAAGACGGTCGGAGGGCTGGAGCACCTCTCCTACGAGTAGAGGCTGAAAGAGTTAGGCTTGTTCAGCCTGGAAAAGAGAAGGCTCTGGGGAGACCTTACAGCAGCCTCCCAGTACTTGAAGAGGGCCTACAAGAAGGCTCGGGAGGGACCTGTTTACAAGGGCCTGCAGTAACAGCATAAGGGTAACGGGCAGAAGCTGGAAGACCGTAGGTTTAGCCCAGGTATAAGGAAGAAGTTCTTTACCCTGAGGGTGGGGAGGCACTGGCACAGGTTGCCCAGGGAGGCTGTGGATGCTCCATCTCTGGAAGTGTTTAAGGCCAGGCTGGATGGAGCATTGAGTAACCTGATCTACCAGGAGCTGTCCCTGCCATGGCAGGAGAGTTGAAACTAGATGATCCTTGAGGTCCCTTCCAACCCAAATCATTTGATGATTCTAAGAAATCTACAAGAGGGTGTGAGTCCATCTGGAAGGAGCTCCAGGTATGCTTCCCTCCAGCACCAGAGGGCAAAATCTTTCATGCTCCTGGGCAAGTCTCCCAGGTGCTGTTGAGATTAAAATCTGAAATCTCTACGCACCAGTTTCTTCCAGCTGTTATTAATTGTTTAAGGACTCAATTATTTGTCTCTCTTTCTTGTATCTTCAAATGGTGTTTGCTTTACTAGGCGAACTCTTGTCGGTTCTTTTTCCCAAATTCAGATTTCTCTTGATCAGACAGGTGACTTCTAATGGGTGAGCTCTTTGAACAGAGCAGCCTTAAATGAAGGCTTTCTAAATAAATCCACACAGAGCAAGCAACACAAGTAAGATCAAAACAACCCCAAAGTTCTTGCTCAAGGAACAAAGTTATATTGCACATTTCAAGTAAGACTCTAAATTGGTTATAATTCTGAATGGTTTAAATTTTAACAGTTCCAGTAAATTATTTGTGATTTAATACTATAATACTTTTTAATTATGTCAGAAGCCATTTTGCGGTCTTTAGAAACAAAGTCTATGAAGTCAGAAGAAAACAGAGCATAAGGAGACAACATATTTTAAACTAACTCCAGTATATTGTTAATGTGAACCTCCACAGACAGTTTTGCTTCACGTGAAAAGTACTATTTTTGTTTTTACACAAGCGCAAAACTATGCTACAATTCTCAATTCTAAAAAATACAAGCATAAAAAGAGAGACCACTGGCATGGCACAAGCATGAAAGAGTTTCTGCATCTGGTCACTATCAAACACCAAAATTAACATTCCTCCTGGGACTGTTAACATTCCTTCGAAAGATACCATCGTACAGTCAAACATGAGTCAAAGCGCCAGCAGAAGCCCTCCTGGAAGGGCACCGGCTGAAACACGGTAGCTTCTGTAGCCTCAAACAAACAGGAAGACAGAGAATGAATTTTTCATTCCCATCTTGCTTCCTAGCCTTTTGGAGGCAACGCTGGCCTTCAATGCATACCTAAATCAAAGTAAAATGCCAAGGAACTCTGCCTGCTTCCGTTCAAAACAACGGGTACTATAAATAAACACCCTTTCAAGCAACTAGTACTGTGGTCTTACCGTGTCACCACCCACCCCAGAAGCAGCGTGCTGGTGCAAAGAGATCCTTCTCATTTTCAGCTCCTCGTCGTAGAGCTTCTCCCCTGCCTCAGCACTCGATCTAGCGCCTGACTACACAGCCCCGGCGGGTAAGGAAGCCCTGACCCGGGATCCCTCAGCGTGTAGCCTCACTGGGGGCACGGGGCGCAGGAGGAGCACACCACTGAGGGCAGAGCAGAGGGGACCCAGCAGGAGCCCATCACGGGATCAAATTGTGTGCCAGGGGAAGCAGAAAGCCAGGCCAGCTTTGTGGACACTCCAGGAGGCAGCTCTCTTGGGCTTTCTCTCACGCAGCGGTACACCGACCTACCAGAAGTAATTGGTTTCAAGCTCTGAAAGTCAGCCCCAAATGAAATGTTGTTCTCAAACACATGCACCTCTGTTAAAATGTTC
>NW_009736946.1:0-15643 GCF_000703405.1 Apaloderma vittatum | reverse complement strand
AAAATTTTCTAAAGACACAAAACCAAAAGCCAGTCCAGCCTCAACTGGATTTGCCAGGGTATTGTCTTCCTCATCAAATACTGTTTTCTCTTGCAGAGTTCTACTTTCCAGATCAGTCACCCATTACAGATTTCCAGAGGGGAAAAAAAAAAAATCAACAGTTAGAAAAGAAAACAGACCCAGCTGGTGACAGAAAAAGAAAATACCTAGATGCAGCTTGCATTCTACCCGTATTTCTAGTCATCAGTAAAGTGTTGTAAAGGTTGAGAAAGCTATACAAAATAACAAAAATTAGTAAAAATAATAAAAATAAGAATAATTAATGAAAATATTTAATACTAACATAAAATAATAAAGTAATAAATAAAAATATACTCTGTACAAATTCCTAAAAGCCAAACAGGAGAAACCTAGCTGTCATAACTCCATGGACCATGTACTGATCAATGAATAATCAGAGGGGTTTTATAGACCCACCTTAACACGCCACCATGAAACCTCCACCTGAAGTAAGATAAGGAATATCATTTTGACGCAGTGATAAAAACCTAGTTACAAAAGAAGCCAGTCTCTTAAACCAGATATAACGTTTCACCTTTTCCAAATCCTCCTGCAACAGGAGTCCTTCCCTCCTCTGTCCCCCTGCGCATGCAGCTCCACTTCCGACCGATTAGAGGACCTGGCAGGAGACACTGGCATGCGGTATTAAAACCAGCCTCCAGTCACTTCGCTTCTTTTTCCTCTTACTACGGCTAAGCTCCGTGACGGATTACTGTTAACAGAGTGACTCACAAGTGTAAGAATGGAAATCAATTTTTGATTTTCTTTTTGATTTATTACATTGCAGCATTTAATTTCTGACTTTGGCACATTAAATTACAGTGTTTCTAGTCTTTCTACTAATAAGATACAATCAGAAATCATGGTGGTTTTGCTTAGGTGTCTAACGGTTGCCACTAGCAACAAATTTGCAAGTTTTGGAAGGGAGGGTAAAGAATCACCTTCTGCTGTCCAACAGCCCTATCTGCCCCTGGAAAAGTTATAAGATTTAACTGAATTTGGCATCGAAAGCCCTTAAATCAATGACCCTTCAAAGTCAAACAAATAAGATTTCATAACTAAATTCTGAAACATGGGATTTGGTCTTTACCAGTACAAACCTACAACCTCCTCAGAGTTAATACAAACAATACCTACACTACAAGGAAGTATATATTCCATGTGCATGTGTTAGAAACCATATGAAGACAATTGTGATAACTGTAAGCAAAACGAGCAGGAGTAAATCAACAAATGAAGTGTTTTGCACTGCTTTTTACATATTTTAACAGCCTAGCAGAAAAGATTTCACAGGAATAGCGAAACTGTAACCCTTCACTTAATAGCAGATGCAGTTTGTAGCACAGTACCTCTTGCTTATTTTTTTCCCCCAAAAAACCACCCTGGTAATATGTAATCCTTACTTCATGTGATCATCTCAGTGCAAAAAAGCATCTTCCATCTCAATGCTTAGTTAATGTTTCGAAGACCCACTCACCCTGTTAGTGCAGACGCATCATGCTCTGTATTATATCTCGGAACTCAATTCTACAGGCAATGAGAAAAGGGTAAGCAGACAAGTGTTTCGGATAGGACAAACACTGAGGGACATAACTGGCAGGGGAAAAAAAAAAACAGAGCCTGAAAGAACAAGGTTGCATGACTAAGTCAGCAATTACAGGAACCCCTCTGCAGCAAATACACAGCAACACTAGAGCAATAAATTGTGAATGCCATAGCTCGAACTCTGTTGATACACAACTCCTCCTCGTTAACCTTGCTTTCCAGAAGCTAAAAAGAGCATTTTATATGAACTCTTTACTTGAACAGTCGTAACTCCTTTTCACTAACAGACTTTCTCTCAAAATGAAGGACTGATCTCAGTCCTTCCAAAAATAACACACTCCCCTCCCAAACTTCCACATGCTAGTAACAGCTCCTCCATATAACAAGAATTCTAACAAATCTCTTCGCAATCCCTACTAGCATTTTATGAAAGCACCTGTGCTTGCACTGCAGTATCAGTAAATAATAAAAACAAGCTAAACAAGAACAACTTCAATATTAGATCGGTCATTTTGTCAGTGTCCAAAAGTTACTAAAATTCTTCCTTTTTGGGTACATTTGGCCATAAGTACTATACAGGAAATGCCTTCTTTGAGTGTCTCTACATTTCCTAACAGAATTACACGAAAGAAACAGAGACTGGGAAGTCCAGCAGCAGTCAAAAGCAAGAAAATGGCAAAATCACACAGGCGGGTTTTCACGAAAACTGATTCTCACCCAAAGAGAGATAAATAGCGAGCAGTCAGTTATAAATAAATATGTCAGTTATAAATGAATATGTCAAGTACTTTGAGGGCTGCAACCTATTCATAGAGGCAAACAAAATTTTAGCTTCCATTCTTCTACATCTAGTATTTCCATAGGCAAGAACAGAATTTTGAAACTTGGATACTGAGCATGGCTAAGCCAGCCCCAAGAAATGAGCTGCCAGTAAGCACAAATGTGACATATTTTTTGCTGGTCTGCTTAGATCTGCACGCTGGCTTTGCTGAGCTTTCCTGCATCCGAGAGATGTATTTTGGAGCAGCAGTTTCACAGAGGCAAAAAGGAATTAAGAACACAGTCACAGTCCAGGAAAGACTGGCTTTTCATCTCCAGTATGAGGGCTTTCACACTGTAGTAAGAATGACTCAATGAGTCCACCTTCATCCTCTTCTCAGGTAATACACCAGGCAATTGATGACCTTTTACTTGATCTTTTTGTCTTCCTGTCTCCCTAGAGGCAGAAGCAATTACTACTGTCCAGGCACATGGAAACACTTTTGATTTGGGCAACTGCTTGATCTGGAAGAAAACAGTAACTTAAGCTCCTACGGAAAAAAAAGTATCTTTTTTAAAGTGCTTAGATCTCTGAATATTTTTTCACTTTGTGTGCTTTTTGATGCAAAATTTACAGCTGATCTCTTGCACAACCATTTTATAAAACACAGGACTTTCTACTTATTCTATACAAATTTCACGACATACGTTTCCAAAAGCCACTGCATTCTGCGTCCTCTCTTGTCACAGGTTCCCTCAGTGCAGAAGTCATTACTCATTAGTCCGTATGATTCCTCCATGTGCCACGTTGCCTATTCAACATTCACAGGGAAATGCCTTTTAACCCCTTATTCCTATGAACCATTTGTCTTGTGGGCTGTAGAGCCCATTTTGGAGTTCTCCATTCTTATCCTTGGAGTTCTCTTATCCTCAACAAGCAGCAGTCGTTTAAGCAGAGTTAGCAAAATCACTTCAGTATTTTAGAGCACCGTCCAGCTGGTTCGGTTGGCTTGCATGAGGCAGTTTTGGATACCAAATACTGTGACAATTCCTGGAGAGGTTTTCAGAATCTCTTTTGTGTCAGCAAGTCTGAGAATAAGGGTTATCAGACCATCTGACTCATCCCAGCCTTGGCGTGCTTTACCTCACAGCGTGGATGCTGGATGACTCATTTATTAGAATATTCCTATTTCCAACAGCAAGACTGAGTCTCATCCATGGTGCAAAAGCACTCAAGGAATCCCAGCTGCTGTGGCATCCCAGATGAATGATCTCCCTTGTAGAGAAGACACAACTGTCACGATGTGCCTGCCTCCTAGAGTGAGATCTTTCCATATCCAATGCCTTGATACCAGAATGCCTTTAAACAAAGCTTCCCCTACCAAGTCAGTAAACCACACACCTCAGGAAAGGAAGCTCATCTGGCAGAGGCAAACTGTGAACCCAGTTTACAACTACAGCATCTATTACAGCAACTATTCTTCCCCAGGAGGCTATTGCCTCCAGTTCACCTCTTCTGCAATGAGTAACCACAACTGAAGGCTTCTGAAGTAAGGACAATGGTGTCTGCACCTGGCCACTACACAGAGTTGTCTGCAAAACTGAAGAACTTGTTTCAGAAGTCAAATGTCTAGGGTAATCAGCACAGCACAGTAAAGGTCAGAAACATTCTGGTGCCGAATTCTAATGACAGTAAAGGATGGTGACATCATGGCTTCAAACTCATGACATACTAGAAGCAGAACTGAGGTCCACAGAGTATAAGTTTGTTGCTGCTGAAAATTGAAACATTAAGGTGTTACGGTGGTGGTAAAGTTTTAATGTGACTGGTGCTAAAACTAAGACACACTACATATGTTTGCAGTGTGTCGCCTTGACTTTCATTAAGCTGAGTCAGTGCCAAAGCCAGCTAAAGTCTACTTTGGCATTGGCTCAGCTATCTGACAAGCCTCAGAGAAGCTACGTAGACTATCAGCAGTAATGGATGGAAAAGACCTGAAGGAAACTCAGAGCTGAACCACTGTGTTGTTTCAAGAGATGAAGTTGAGGGGAACTGAAAGCAGACCCACCTCACCTTGTATACCTATATTTATAGCAGTCAAAGTTGTTTTTCTACTCCTGAATGAACATGTGTACACTCAATCAGTGTCACTGTGCACACAGACTCAGAGCTTTGATTTGCTGAACTTGTGAAGAGATGACAGCTGAAACACCTGCTGATTGCAGGATGGGATGGAGATATTCCACTATAAAGTGAGACATCTTTAAATCATCAGCATGACAAGGCAGCCAAGCCTGGGACAGCTGTAAAATGCCTTTCAGCTTAATCCTGGTTCATAGTGTGGGTGCCAGACACAGATGAGGCTAATACTCATCCGCGAACATTTTATCTACTTGGTTTTCTACAAGAGTCCCAGTTAGGATAAATCAGTTCCCTTCAGACATCTGATGAATCCCTGGTAGGCAACACCAGATACAGACTAACTGTATAGTGCCAGGGTTGGGGAAGAAAGATGATGATTCACTGAGATGAACAGAGCCCTTCACACTTCTGAAGAATGCTTCTCCCAGCTAGGTCGCTCTTCTCCGAAGGTTCTGATTTCTCAGAACATCCCACTTCACCGAGGTGGAGCAAATACTTTACAGTGTAGGAGGAGGCACAGAGAAAGGCAAAAAGATGAGCAAAGCTTCACCCTAATCCCATTAAAAATAAAAGAGAAACTGCAGGCTTTAAAAAAATCCCTTAATGACTCGTGGTTCCCAAAAGAAAATATACTATTTCTAGAAAGTTCCCCAATATCTTTGTTATGCCTTCTTCGCTTCTACCTTTTTCATTAATAACAATGGAAAATAACTACTATCTGACCAATGTAGATTTAATTCTCCAGAAATCTAACTTCTAGGGAAGCATAAGATGCAGACTATTTTTGTTTATCTTAAGCACAACTTTCAACTTCTTCACCTCACACATATCACCTGATATCTCAGTCTGTCCCTACCAGTGATCTTCCCAAGTACGTGGAAGACAGTTTGTAAAATAACGTCCCTAATTCTCCCAATTTCATCTCAATTCCCCTTAGGTATCTGCGTCTCAGCTACAAATCAAATAATACACAAATGGCAAGCAAAAGTATATAGGGAGGAGCAATGACGCAGAACCACTGGAAAGTCTTTAGCAAACAAGGGGCATGAAGGGCCTGGCGACCTCACCATTCTCAGCAATAGAAGGAGGAAAACCAAAAAAACGTAAGTCAGTGTCAGAGCTCTCCCCATCCCTATGATCATGCGAAAAGTAGAAAAAGGTATCACTGCAAGATAACAGAGGGTTGAAAGAATAAACAAGTATTGTCTTCTGAAAACCCAGAGAAAATAAAGAAAACTGGAGGAATAGGATTGCCATAAAAAAATTACAAGATTTTTCTGGAAGTCCTCAAAGATCGTTGTGAAAATTATTTTAAAAGAGTTCAAAAGGTGAAAACTGGACTGAAAAGGCTGGAAGACTAAGCCAAAACTCAGCCTATTTTGTTCCTGTTTTGCCCCAGTACAAAACTTCCTTTGTCCTCAGTACAGAAGACTCCTTGCTATTTCCATGCAAATACAGCAGTAATAATTGTCTATATATTTAATGGCGCTGTTCTGTAATGTTAGATAAAACCAAAAATGAATATTGCAAACAGCAAACAATAGGTTTCAATTTCCATTGTTATACATATTTACTTTTTAAACAGATTTATAAAAAATATTAAATGTTTTTGTACCTTGACAGACATTTCCTATCTAAAAATGTAGATTTGCATCTCTCCCCTTGCATAAAAATACCAACCACAGTACAGCATCAGCCCTTCTCCCAGTGCCACCACGTTGCCATGGAAACTGGCCCTAATTTCTACTGCCAATATAGGTTCCATGTAAGCAGGAAAAGAGATTAAGTAATATTTATATAATATGTAACAGTGAACATATATACGACATTTATGACTTCACTGGAGGCCTGCAGACTGGCTGAAGTGGCTTAAAGAATTCTCAGACTGTTTCTATCAGACATTCAAAGTGGATGTATATTACTGGCCTCAAAAATCACAGCATCGGAAATACATACATATGTGGAACTCAGTATATTCTTTTCTCCCTCTTGTTTTCAATCAAAGACAGACAAGCTCCATATTTTGTAAGTCAATAAAATCATGTGTTCTCAAATTGTACAGTGAAAAAAACCAGAATTTAAATTATTCCTTTAGGAGTCAGACAATCCCTTTGCCTTGTTCTCAAAAAGCTACGATAGAAGACTATTAAGGCTTTTTTTTTTGGTTACAGATTCTGAAACAAAGAAAAGCCAACCTTCTTTAAACAGGCTGGTATGTCTGCCTTCTCCTCCCTCCTCCCTCTTCAAACAAATTTCGTGTAAAAATATTGCAGTAAAAACACTGCCCTGTAATTCTGGTGTTGGGAGGTGGGGGGAGGGGGATGGAAGTTTGGAGGGGGTTTTGGTTGAGGTTTGTTTTTTTTTCTGAATACAAGAAGCATATGCCCACACAGGTAGCCCTCACTGAATCACAGAAGGGTTGAGGCTGCAAAGGATCTCTCGGCGTTGCCTGGTCCAGCCCCGCTTTTGCTCCCAGCAGGGCCACCCCAAGAGCCAGTTGCCCAGGACCATGTCTGGATGGCTTATTTTGAATATCTCCAAGCATGGAGATTCCACCACACCTCTGGGCAACTAATCCATGCCAGTGCTCAGCTTTCACAACACCAGACATGAGACCAGGAGACACATTCAAACTTCTAAAGGGCAAAACCCCCACTGGTTAGTGCCCCAAAAATGTTTTCAACATCAAAACAACTTCATTAGATTGCTTACTGGAAAATTTCAGAAGAGAAAATACCTTTCAAGTCTATTTAAAGGGGTGGTAAATGCTACAGAGACTCTTACAAACAGAAGAAAAAATGAAATTTCATTTCTCTCACCTCTGTTAGACCTTCTTAGAACATTTTTCCAAAGGTAACATGTTTTGAAAAAAAATACTATTCCTAAGTTGTTTTTATTTTTGTAGGGAAGAATTTCTGACTAAAAATATTAGAACGACACACACAGAGGGACGGTTAGCTCAGTAGGGGGACGGTTAGCTCAGTGTTTTGAGCGCGGTGCTGACAACAATGACAACATCGAGGTCGCAGGTTCCATTCACAACACCGAGGTCGCGGGTTCGATTCCTGCTCGGTCCCCATGTGTTGCCTGGTCCAGTCGAGAGGTGGCGTCCCTGCCCATAATAGAGAGGTTGGACTAGATGATCTCTACGGTCCCTTCCAGCCTAGGCCATTCTATGATTCACACGGACACACACTCTACATGTAGACAGCCTGGGAAAGACTCTCAAGGCCAGGTTAACATCCCTGATCTGCATGACCCGAGACGTAATTTTTATTTCAAGTATCTACAGTTCTTTCCTATGCCATAAGCCAATACTCCAAGTCTCTTACTAGAGCCAAGCCCTGCCCTCTTTCTCACCTATTCGGCCTTTCTTCCGAATAAACGCTTTAAGTCACAAACATCAACTAGAAGGAATTACCTTTCCTTAGACAGACGTCCCATGGAAAAGGAGCAGACCCAGGAACTTGATGGCAGTATTAGAAGAGCTCTTTTAAGACAGATCAAGGATCCACACAGGTCAGTACTCAGAAAAACAGCCCTGTGTGGATGGCCGAGGCAAAGCGTAAGAGCAAGCTAAGCACACCGGGATCCTTCCTCCCCCAGGCAGTTCCGTGGCCTCCAAACAAATGGCAGCTCAGAGGCCACCAGATGGAGTTCCTACCTATTAAGTAACTCCCACCTGATATTTATTCCACAAATCTATCCACTTCCTCCTTGAGCATATGGAAAATGCTCACATCCACATACTATGGCAGAAAATTCCAGAGCATACTGACACCTTTTCCAAAGAATCATCTTCTCATCTTTGTTCTGCATCTGCCACCTCATAGCTTCAAGTGAATGAGAAGATTCAATTAAACCTTTGATTCCTGCACTGAAAGTGCCTGTGAACACTCATTCTGCTGTCACCCTCTCCCTGGCGCACAGTTTAATGGACATCTACTGTATCATCCTCCACCATCTGTTTTTCAGCCATGAAGAGTCCTACTCAATTTTGTCTCTCCTCACAGGAAAGCTGCTCCACAATTCAAGATCCTCCCCTTCACTCTTCCCTGAACTCTGTCCCGCTGTACGACCTGCAGGCAACATTCCATAGGCGATACACCATGGGCTTGTATTTTGGCATAATGATATTTCCTACTGTGTTGCCTTTTTCTTTGTTCCTAATCATGTATTTGCCCTCTTTAACTGCTGTTGAACATAAAACTGATGCTTTTATAAAACATCGATTTCAAGGACAGTTCCCTAAATATTATCACCTCAGATTCGCTTATTTTACATTAGAAGACATTATTATTTTTCAATGTTTATCACTAACATCTATATAGACTGGATTTCATTCACCATTTTGACATCCAAAATAGTGAACCACGCTCAATGTAGTTTTTTTGACCAAGAAGCAGCAAGATAAAAAGGAAAAGAAGAAAATACGTATGCTTCACCAGATAATATAACCATAATAAGCTTCTTTGCATCTTCTGGAAAACAAAGAACTAGTTTTGATTGTAGGTTTCTTCTTGGTTTTAACATCCTAGGTTTATGACTATCTTGCATAACTGCAACTCCTCAAAACTGCCTAATTATTTTCTAATGAGAATGTGATCATGATATGACTTAATGCTTCTTTGAAAAGAAGTAGATTAATCAGTAGCTCTAACAGGAAACGATATTTCCTTTAAAAATATCATTTTACATAAAAATAATTACGTATCTCATGAAATTTAAGTAAATGAGATACTGAAATTGTAAAGAGACCTGAAATTAAAAATATTTACCAAAGTTATACACAAAACCTTTTGCTCTGCTTTAGTTAACATCAGACATCCAAGTAAAACATATACTTTGCAAAATACAGCACAGACTGGTTCTTTAAAGTAACTTTATCTTTAGCTCAAAGATACTGCCCAGGTGTCATCTCTCTTGAAAAGAGCCATACTCAATTTATCAATACAACCTGTGACTTCAAAATAGTCATCACATCTACAGAAATTCAAATTTAAAGAAGAAATAATTGTCATTAACAGGAAGAATGTATCAACACGAAAATACCAGTTACTACAGACTAAGAGAGAAGAATAGTGTTCATCATTACAATTCTGAAGCTGTATGCCAGGAAAATAAAATGTACCTACCTAATGTAGAAAGGTGAGGAGACTATTAGAAACCTAGTTGACTTCAACTCCCTCTATAACAACGGCAGGAAAAAAAGGGGCAATTAACACATTACATAAGTAGTAAAATCAGGTATTTAATTTCAAATGAATGAGAAGTGCTATATTAATAAATGAACACACTTCAATAAAATAATTTTGCTTTTTATCAGAGGCGAGAAGACTACAACTGAGAGATGGGGCTATTTAAATGTTTGCACTCCCAGAACATGAATAAAATGAACTGAACACGTTACAAAATTAAGTTTTGATCAGAAAAACACCACTTCTCTAGAAACAGCTGCTCTAAAATAACATAGTGACGCTAGTGAGAATAGTTTTTAAATCAATTGCATGGGTTTCATTATTATCCATTTGCAAAAGCCTAGAATCAGCTCAGTCAGTGCTGGTCAGACAGCTCTGAGCTTAAAGCAGATTTTAGCTAAGCAGTCTAGAGAAGACAGCAGTTGCTTCAGGCCATTTATAAATTGGTAAAAAACTTCCATATGTTTGTGGCAGGACAATATATTGAAATGTTTATTAAATTTTACAGTGCAACATGTTTCTTTTTCATTTCATTATTACAACTGCCTAGGAGACCTGGCCTTTCTAATGTCATTTATTTATAATTTTGCAGCTGATAAGAATATATTCAAATAAAGACCCTATAAAATAGTAGCAGTCCGCAACTTAATCCAGTAATACAAAAAGTCATTTTCCCTTCAGCTATTTCTGTACAGACAAACTGCTATTCTCATAGATGCCCGTTATTGACCTATGCCTATCATTAAATAAAAATATCTTTATGAATCATTAAGGTCTATAAAAATCAATAATGAAACAACTCTAGTTTGAAAGCAGTTGTTCATCTGAGCAAAAATGAGAACTCTAGCACTAGTGTGATCTTTGTTCATGTAGTCTGATTCTCAACTCTATCTTCTACAAAACGTATCTTCCACTGCATGTGGACAATGCAAACATTTGTCAACAGTATTAGGAATTTTCAGATCAACTGGGCAAAAGGCTAAGATCACTGTAATAAATACAACAAAATAAATAGGAATGAATCCTTAAGTGAAAACTGCTTTTTAAATATAAAATACTAGTTTGCACTTGATTTCATGGTAAACCTCAGGTAGTCTGCTCTGACTTTGCTTTAAAGTTATTTTTCATACTGTCAGGTCCCACTGGAAACAGCACCACACTATCTTACATGCTAACATGAGCTCAGTTACATATAGTTGAAATGATTTCCAAATATATTGTCTAATAATCAGCTCTTCAGTGACCAGAAGGAAAATTATTATTATAAAGTGGGTTTTAAACTCTGTCGGTTTTGGTTTGCGCTTTGGTCTTTTTTTTTCGTGGTTTTTTTTTGGTTTGTGGGTGGGGTTTTTTTCAATCTGCAGAGTAAAACACAAAACTAAACTAGAAGAAAGATAGCTAAGGGGAAAACTTTCCTGTTCATCTTCAAGGCCTTGCTCGCTGTCAGCAGTCCCTCTGCACACAGCCTTCAGTTGACCTACCCCAGTCAGAGCAGAAAACAGTCATAAGATATAAACAGGAAGATACATTCATCTATTTCCTGTGTATTTTCTGACTCTGCTAAGAAAAGTATTTAGATCAATTAAAGGAAAACAGAGACGTCAGAAATGTGACTTAGCTCATGTTTTCTTGCCAGGTTTTGAATTGTGACTGAGAACTGCAGCTATCATAGCCTCTGCCCAAATAAAGGTTTTTGGTTCAAGAGAGGAGAGAAAAACAAAAGGAGTAAATAGTAATTCCAAAAATTTTTACCTCAGCTGAGAGGCAAAAGAAGCCCTACATTGTTTGCCCTTTCAGCCTCTGCCCCTCCTTTTTTTTTTTTGCCATTTATTTCAGGCATTTATCTAAGGCAAGTGTGTAACACTCTGTTATGCGACACATTATCCCTATGAAAGTAAATCACAACCTTTCTAACAAAGCCAGTGTCAGGAGTAGACAAAAATTAAGCACTCCTTCCCCTTTTCCAAGCTGTAGGCTAATAAACTTACATAAATATTTGGTTTGCTGAACAGTGCAATATCACAAAATTACTCTTACAGCACTAAATGCAATTTGACATTAATTCGTCCATGTCACAGTTCAGCTACATTCAGAGCGAGCTTCTCCTTGGGCATCCTCTACAGCACCGCGGATTCTCCAAATACCTTTACTTTGATGGTGGTATTTATCATAGAACCATGGAATGTGTCAAGCTGGAAGAGACCTTTAGAGGTCACCTAGTCCAATCCCCCTGCAGTGAGCAGGGACATCTTTAACTAGATCAGGTTGCTCAGAGCCCCATCAAGCCTGACCTTGAATGTCTCCAAGGATGAGGCCTCCACCACTTGTCCGGGCAACCTGTTCCAGTGTGTCACCACCCACACAATAAAGAACATCTTCCTAACATCTAATCTAAATCTACCTTGCTCTAGTTTAAAACCACTGCCCCTCATCTTAACGCTATGTACCTTTGTGAACAGCTAGAGAACAGACTTACTACTGGTTCCTAAGAGAGCCAAAGGATCTTCCCCTTGCAGCGTTCCAGCCCCTTTTTTGCTCAGGTTAAGGCTTGTGCCTATGTCACCTTACCAGAGACAATTTGTTTGCATTCGTATCAAAGCTTTCAAATCAAATTAAATCAAAGTAGGAAGTGGCACATATTAGGCTCATAAGTTCTTCAAATGAAAAGTTAGTAAACTCTAAAAAGGGATAAAATGTCTTGGGAAACATTTCCTGAAATTCTCAAAATCCACTGCATTCAACACCACCACAGCCGCAGAGGAGATCTGGCCTTTACAATTTTAATTATTTATTATTTCTCAAAAATGGCTTATGGAAGAGCAATTTGCAAAATATGTTTTTTAAAAGCTTCTTTATCAATGTGTAAAAGAAGGATCAGAATACAGTATCACTCTGGGTACTGTAATGAAATGATAATGTCAGGATACACACATATGCAAGCCATTGAGTGTGCACACACAATACTGACACAGATGCTTCAAAAGATACGTAATTTGGGTTTTTTTTCCTTTTCAAAAAGCAAATTTGATACACAGATACCACAACATTTACAGGCTCAAGGACAGTTTTAGCATGATTTTCTCAGACAAAATGATAGCAAAACATAACCATGCTCATTTTGCAGATAACATGAGCATTCTGCAACAGAATTTTATCCAGGTCAAGGGAATTCTCAGGAAGCAAAAACCACGTAAGCAAAACTGCTCCTACAATTTTAAAGAAATATGGCAGGAATCTGCATTGCCATGAAATGTGCAATGCAAAACATATGTGGACATGCTCCATATTGAAATAAAAAAAGTATTATTTGCTCCTTGCAAAACAAATTTAGGACTTTACGGTCACACAAATGCTAGGGAAGAGGGCTTTAAGAAATGTGGTGACACACTATTCCAGATGTTCTCTAAGAAACACAGAAAAATATCTGAAAACAGGTCTGAAGGAAACACAAAGCTTTCAATCGTCTTCAGCTTGCTTGCTATGTGTATATGTATATACCTGGCTTGGGAATGATATTCTTTTAAATTTAAAACTCAAATGCAGCAGCCAGGCTGCATATGTGTACAGGAATGGTTCTTTTGAAGAAAACAGAAAATTTAACTTGCTTGTTGCATTGTATAACTTCCTATGCTCTATTTACTGTAGTTTTCTTAATTCTTTTATTGGTTTTTATTTATTGATTCTTTAGAGAAAATCAGATCCTGGACATATGTACTCTTAGTGCTATATCTGACTACAGAGCAAGCTCAAATCAGAGCATTCTCCTACTCATGCACACGTTGTAAACCGAGTATCACCTGAAAGGCAGTCGTAGCCTTCCCTGCCTCCCTTCTCAAAAGTGCAGGAGCCGGGATAGCAACAAGGAAAGGTGCAAAGTCATACTTTTTTTTTTTTTTTAATGCAGAAAAGAACACTGCCATAGCAGCATACGTGAAATTAGGTTTTAGATTTGTTTGGGTTTTTTGTCAGCTTGTGACAGTTCTGTAGGGCTAAATAACTGAACATACGATTTCACGCCTAAAAAAGGTTTACAGAGACAGACTTAGAGAAACCCCTACAATGCCTGAAATGCTCCGACGTTTTGGGTGTGGTCTTTTTTTGTTTGGGGTTGTTTTGTGTTTTTTTAACTTACTCTGCTCTTTGAAAGAAACTGGAAGATACTCACTAAGTAACTCACCCATAGGAAGGACCAATTCTAGAACTGAGGAGACTGCCCAAATCCCCAAATTTGCCAAGCAATCTACCTAAAAAGCACAGGTGCTAGAGGCACAGTAGTTTTATTTAGCCTATTGCTGAAAATAAAATAACAGTTCTTTTCTCTGCTTCCTTCTTCTACCTAGGATCAAATAATGATTAGGAACTGTGTCCAAATGACCCACATAAACTTGCCAAATTTAAAACTTCATGGAATTTTTAATGCATTTCTTTCTTTAGTGTACAATTGCATGACCTCAAGTAAAACTAGAAGAAATTAAAAGGACACTTAATGATTGTGTCATTAAGTACAATACTGCATAAGTGACTATAAAGACTGGACAAACTCCTCTACAAGAAGTTAAATGCTTAAGGTGAAAATGAGAGAACGTGGCTACGAACAAAGTGTTCTTCCGTACTTTCCCTCTAAATCAAAATACTGAAAATAGATCTGGAATGTAGGTCTTTAGAGGAATATAAAAAAATAAAATTGAAAATAGCAACTAAAAAAAAATCTTTTCTTAGAAACGCACTCTGCAGATCCCATTTTTACAGCTCAATAATCAGTCTAAATCAAAGGAGGCCATGTTTTGCAGAACTAGCCTCCTAAAATAAGCATGCAAAAAGGACAGTAAATTTTAAAAAATACTGCTGCAAGAGTGTATGAATAGAACAGCAAGTGACAGTTTTGCAAGTCTGCTTTCAAATCAGCAGAATGTGCCCTCAATCCTTCCAGGATAGGGACTGTAGTTAAATAAAAACATGTCTGAACACTGGGTCTAATCCACACCGAAAGCTTATAGATCTGGGCACATTCTTCTCCTAACTTAACTTCAAAGGCCATGGTAGGCCACGCTTCAAAAAGACTTGTATCTATATAGAAACACAAACAGCTCTTAACTGTTTATTTCATTTACTTTTTTTCATCTAATACACAATACATTGGAAACATTGAAAATGATTTTATGAAAACTTTAAATGGATATTCAAACCTCAAAACCACAAAAAGCCACCCAGCATTTGTTACAGGACTCAGCCTTCATTGGCAAGTGTGTAAACATGTAAGGAAATAAAGCTTACCAAGAACAGCAATGACATCTTAATAAAGAGTTCTTGATGCCGGTAACAAAAAGCCAACTAGTATTCAGTTAAATTTTTCATCAAGATTGACAATAAATTGTTCTTATTAGAGCTAAGGAAGAAGCTCTGAGCCCAAAGACTGTTCAGTTTTTCTAACTAATAAAATAGTCTAATACACTTTTGTTCTAAAGTTTGCATAGCAAAATTATTTCAGAAAAATCACCCTGTATCCACACAGATGATGCACTGAGGAGTTTGGGGTAGTTCTAACAATGATGCTTCTGCACACACACACAACACAAATCTTCAGATAAAGCCTCACAGATCTGACTTAATCTCTGTTTCTCCATGAGGTGCCCCTCAGCACCTCCTCGGTAACAACTGCCCAAGAACAGTATCACCATGTTCCTGATAGGAAGACGACTCCAGTGAGCTGGCTGCCACTCTGCCCTGGGGCTCAGCTCCATTCCTTACTCACCAGCACGTCCACTTGCTTTCCACCGGGTGAGATTTCCGCACCCCTGGCCTGCACTGAGTCCCAGGAACTTTGGAAGAGCATGGTACGTGTGCAAGTGCTGGAACAGGTACACAACGACAAGTACAGTCAGCCCGAGGCACAGCTATCCCCAGGTATGATCACAGAATCACAGAATTGTTGAGGCTG
>NW_009736945.1:2027-10520 GCF_000703405.1 Apaloderma vittatum | reverse complement strand
GTGTCAAATGCCTTGCTGATATCCAGATAGTCCTCGTCCACTGCATGGCCACCATCCATCCACCTGGTTTTGTCTTCATAAAAGGCTCTCAGGTTGGTCAAACATGACCTCCCCTTGGCAAAGCCATGTTGACTGCTCCTAATAACCTCTTTGCAATCTGCAGCCCCAACCCCAGGCAGTGATGATAGAACCATAGAATGATAGAATGATAGAATCATAGAATCTTGGAATCATAGAACCGTAGAACAGTTTCAGCTGGAACTGATCTCCGAGATCATCGAGTTCAATCTTTCCCCAGCCCTATCAACACCACTAAACCCTGTCCTTCAAGGCAACATCTACGCTTCTTTTAAACACCTCCAGGAACGGCAACTCACCCCCTCCCTGGACAGGCTGTTCCAGTGCCTGACAACCCTCTCAGTACAGAAATACTGTCAGTCCTCCCCAGGTGAGACACAGCAATGAGACAACCCCAGAAGCCGAGAGTGAGAGAGACAGGTGATGCCTAGACAGAGGGAAAACACTGCGATTTGAAGACCTAAATTCTGTCTGAATCCACACAAGACCCGTCACACGACTTAATTCTTCAGTTTTCTTTTTAAATGTGCAAAAGGACTCCATTTTTACGCAGCACTGTTCCTGGAAACTGAAATTCAATTCTTGAGTAGGTCATTCCTCAGGGCAGGCAGTAAGCTGTCCCATTCTTCTGCACATCCACCACTCACGTGCAGCTTCTGGGCCATCCCAGATGAGAAAATAGAAGCGGAACATTGCACGAGGTTAATCTGGACTACACACACAGAGCAATGATTTCCTCTAAGCCAATCAAGGATTAAGGCTAATGAGTATCTCTGCATCTTCCAAAAGTCCTTTTAGGGAAATAGAATGGGATAAAAATAGCCTGACTTGACCCTTCCTCTGCTCCCCCCTCCAAAAAAACCCAACCACCCAAAATCCAAACAAAATTTGTTAGTCCTTGGAGTGATGAAGTAAAATTAGAAATGATGAAGAGAGGAAAGCTGCACTTACCTGTCGTAGAATGACCATGGTTCCTGTATAAACACATCAGCAATCACCAGGAATGAGCCTAAACCAAAAGAAATGAGCAGTTAACGAACTGACACAGACCCCAGCTCAGCGACTCTCCCAGCCCTAATGGGACAGATGCAGAGCCTGAGCACTTCGACTCCCGATGCTTTCCTCATATTAATTCCAGACAGTGAGAGACAATCCTCTAATACCTCCAGATTAATGCCTGCGCTGCGGTGAATGAGACCGGGACTGGAGGTTGCTTATGCAAGGAATATTTTGTAAACTTGAGTCCTAGAAAGTTATCCAAGGATTAACTTGGCAAACAGACTGATACTGCTTTACTACATGTGTCATCAGGTCCCGTGGTTGGAATTAAAGCACACGGAGAAGGGGAGCCCTGTCCTCACAGCCCAGAAGACCAGAGGGATTATCATCCTTCTACGAAAACTGCTTTCAGGAGAAGGAAAAAAAATACCAAGCCGTCCACCACAGCCTGGATTGGATTGAGTATCTCCACACTTGGCTCCTGCCTGTTGTGCAAGCTGTATCTTGGTGGGATTGACAGGGGAAAGTCCGACGCCGCTCGGGGTGTGTGCTTGCTGGCGCGTGGTGCCACTTCACGGTTTGGTGAGTATGAGTGAAAAATACTTTTAAATAATTGAGTTTCTGCAGCTTTTAATCTCCAGGTCAACCTTGCTACATGACAAGCAGTAACTGCTGTATTTACGATGTGGAACATTTTCCAGCATGCCTTACAAAGCAGGCAAAAGGGCTGAGACACAAATCCCACGAGACCCCTGGATTGTGAAGGTTGGTGAAGGATGACTTTGCAGGACACAAAACATTTCCCTTCCCAGTGACGAAGCAGTTTAGACTCGTCATACAAACCTAAATATTTTGGTCATATTTTTTTTTGGGGGGTATGTGTGCTTTCCCCACTGAAAGAACATTTCTTGTGAGGACAGGAGGGAATAGTAAAGTCTTTCCACACTACTTCAACCATCTCCAGGTGAGATGTCCTAAAGAGGCAAAACATGGGACAGACTCTTGTTTTGTAAAAAAATAAAATAAAAAGAGGGATAACACTCTGTGCCAGTGTCCTAACACGCTTTCTTCATGGCAAGGACAGCAATCTCCCTTCTCTACCAGCAGCAGTTGCACTCATCTTCAGGAATGTGGACTTCATCTTAGGTGCTGGTCCTGCTGGATAAATTTTCTGTGGTTTCTCAGCTGCAGTGGGACACATGGGTGTTCCTATCCTAGCTAGAGAGGCAGGATTTATCTCTGTTAGTTCCTGCAGGAATTGCATAGGCTAGACAGCATTTCCAGTGATTCCTTTGTCCTCATCACGCTGCCTGCGCCACATTTTTTGCCCACCACAAATTTGACGGCGGACGACTACCCCGCTGAAAATTGTAGGAGTTTGCCATCTAAGTGTCTTCACCATCTTAATGAAAAGGTTCCAGCTGTGGAAACCATCCAGTTATTGAAACCAGCTGTTGAAACCATCCACACGATCCCTCTGTGTTGCCTGGAGAAGGAACTGGTGTCCTAAGAGCAGCCAAGGTATCACTGCTCACTAGGAAATACCCACTGGACAACTTTTGGCCACAGGCCATATTTAATGAATTAATTTTCCCTTTTCTAGAAGACAGACAACTGGTGGAAAACCATGCGCCCACCTTAATATACGAAAGCCCATGAGTGGATTTTCCTAATTCTCAGTTTCAGTCTTCTCTGTGGCCCATTCAATTACTCCTCCTTAATTCATATGGCTTGAAAATAACTTTCTAGCCCTGCCAAGTAGTGAGCCCTGACACAGACTGCTGAGGGACGCTAATGAGCCTCTTCCACTGGGAATAGTCAGCGAGATCTTGGCTTGGCTCAGAGCAGGCACTGGCTGAGGTTCCCCAGAGACTCTTCCCAGGTCTTTAACGTGATGATCATATGGGCAGTGCTGAGCACTGGGTTGGGCAGCAGTTTGAGTTCCTTGGTTGAAGGACAGATGTTAAAGACATCCTATAGTTCCTTGCCTCAGTTTCCCTCTCAGAAAAAGAGCAGTCTCACCCAACAGGGGAGCTCCTAAGTGTTCCAGTTATTATTGATTTACATGCTGACCAGCCAAACGGCCTGGGTGAGCTTGCCCCATTGGGTGTCCGTGTTGCAAAAGCCACGCACGGCCATCTCTTCCCACAGGCTGGGCTGGAGCTACAGGTTCAGGTCTCAGAACTGCTCCTTCAGTCCTTTACCCTTCTGCTGCTGAAGCAAAGTGCTGTCCTGTGGTTGC
Source organism: Apaloderma vittatum (assembly GCF_000703405.1). Taxonomy (NCBI): domain Eukaryota; kingdom Metazoa; phylum Chordata; class Aves; order Trogoniformes; family Trogonidae; genus Apaloderma; species Apaloderma vittatum. The sequence goes on along the minus strand of NW_009736945.1, from coordinate 7,201 downwards.
CCTGGCTCTCAGCACAAAATACTGCCCTGTGTGAATCAGAGAATCCTTATGGCTGGAAAAGACCTCTAAGATCATCAAGTCCGACTGTCTATGAAACATCACCATGACCATTAAACCATGTCCCCAGGTGCCACGTCTACACATTTTTTGAATGCCTCCAGGGATGGCGACTCCACCCCTGCCCTGGGCAGCCTGTTCCAACACCTCACCATTCTTTCACTAAAGAATTTTTTTCCTAATATCCAATCCAAACCTCCCCTGGTGCAACTTGATGCCATTTCCACTTATCCTTGTGGGCATCCTGCTCATCCTTACCTGTGGTGATGCTGAAAACATGTTGTGCCAAGTTTGGAAGAGTAATTACATACCCAGCACAGTCTGCTTTAAACTTTGGTACCCAGAGAGTGTTGCATTTTAGGGTTTTTTTGATTTTTTTTGAAAGTCTAGCCTTCAGCCCAAGCCACCAGGCTTGCTCTTCTTCAATGCTTTGTAAGCCCCTTTGCGATGCTGTTGCGAGGGAGGTTGTCCACAACGGGCAGCCTGCTCTCCCTAAGGCTTGCTCAGCAGGGAAACCCCCAAAAGGGAGGGGCAGGGCAGGGGGAGCCTCAGACTGACTTCCCTGTTCTTCCCACAGGGATCAGTAAGAGGGACTGAGCTTGTCTGAGCGCCAGGGAGATCAGCGAGCTGCTAATTCACAGGAGACCCCGTGGAACGAACCGGCCATCTGGACCCTCCAGCCTTCGCTGGCAGGTGAGTGTAGGGCACTTCAGTCCCACCTTCTTCTCTCACGTGAAGCTCTATAGCTGCTTGTGGCTACCAGAAATGAGCTGGGCTGAACAAAACGTACCCAGCAATCCTCCCAGATAACTCACACATAACACAAAACCATGAAAGTGCACTTTTTTTTGTAAATTTGGTTCATTTTGCAGTTTTCTGGGCGTTGCTATTGGAGCATCAGCTGCACAGAGCATCTGAGGGAGGCAGTGGGGTGAAGCTGAAAGGGCTTTAAGCTACTTTTGGATGCAGTGACGTGGAACTCTACACACCATTTACTTATGAGAAGGGGTCAACTGAAATTAAGGAGTGCTTCAGTACAAGGTCTCCACCACTGCAACCCGTGCCATGGTTTTCTTGGTTCTGAAGAGATGCCAAATGCAAGAAGAAGCTGAGAGAACCCTCCCGCTCCGGAGGGAGAAAGTCTGAGGAACATGGATGAAGCCGTTATCCTGCGATTGCAAAGAAGGGAGTTGCTACTCTAATCTGTTTAATTGGCATTTCTGCGCTCCTTTGGTGGCATTTCAGGACCGGAGTCCAACCACATGACTGGCCATACTGCCTGGGGGATCGCTTTGCGGCACTAATCCTCCAGAGAACATGCTCATTAAGCATTGGTTAGAGGAAATTCAGGTATTTCATTCTAAAGGTAAATTCTGTTCCTTTCCCCTGAAGTTCCATGCCCCACGTGATTTTCCTGTCTGCAAACGCAGTGAATAAAAGGAATAATTAATTTACATGGTGTGGGTGTTCACATTCAGCCACAGCCTGTCCCCTCCTTGCACCCAGCTTGGCGCAGAGCCTGTCTTTTGAAGAACACCCATAACACTTAATACCATGAAAGCAAACCACAAAAGAAGTTCATTCACCTTGTGTCTACCTCACCTGACCGGCAGAAATGCAATGTATCACCTTAGCCGAACAAAGGGATTTAACACACCGATGCTCTCCGCACGCTGCCGCTTTCACCTCCCGCCCTCCAGAAAGGGATCTGAGAAGGATTAATGATTTTGCAATGTGTTTTACCCTTCATCTGAGAAACGGTGAATAAAAAGGACAGATCTACACCCTTGGAGACAAGCGCCTTTGTCCTTACCAAAAGCAGGATTGGGATCGGGAAGAAAGAGAGTACCTCTTGAATGAGGTTAATCTAACGGACCCGCCAGACTTTGGGAGCTCTGATTGTTCAGAGTCCACGACAGCGAGCGGAGAGGTAGGAGTCATCATCACTACGTGCTGCTCCTTCTGCTCTTTGTCCTGCTGGACGCTGGCATGCTTGGGAAGCTGCGATTGTTTTTCTACATTCTTTCTAGAGCCCTAAACCAGGGCTGGGGCTTTGAGGTCAGAAGATATTAGTCTGAATATGGCATCCATCCATCTCCTTGGCTAGCAAGTGTCTTCCCTGCTAGCTTGGTCAACAAAGCTCTCAGCAGAGACAATCCACTACTTCTCTAGGTAATTATCTCCAAACATCAAATCACCTTTAATGTTTAAAATGAAGAAGTGTCTTCTCCTCATTTGTTTTCCAACTTCTCGACTTCTCGATATCATGCTGGGTCCTCTCTATGGCATAACCTGGGTCTATTGGTTGGTCAGAGCTTCAGAGCTTGAATTCTTCTCCCTGTGAAAGCACTTACTTCTGCCATCACTCTGCTTTTCAGTGAATGGATCACTCAGGATCTCACAGTAAGAATTTCAGACCACCTCCCGTGGTTTCTGAGCCCACCATAACATCTTAGATACTTCTGTTCTCCGGCCAGTCAACGCTGCCTGGGACAATCCTGTCTCCCTGGGCTGTAGCCTTTCATTTCACTTTCTTTTTCTGCACACGAGGTGAGCTCTCCCATCTGTCAGATTTGTTTTCAAAGCCACATGAAGGTTTGCTGTCAAAGATTAAGGGGTGGGTAACTCAACTCAAACCCCCAGCTTGGTGGAGGAGAGCCCAGACTTTGAGTCTCGCTAGACAAGTGCTTTAGTTACTGGGGTGCTGCTTAAAACAAGAGCATCTCCCCCACTTCTCACATCTGAGTTTTAGACTGAAATGTTTGTGGTAACAGCTGTTCAAGTGAGCACAGATATCTTCATCCTTGCAAGAAGAAATAATCGTTTCTAACTCATTACATGAAGAGTAAACCCCAGTTACCTGGGTTTGTTACTTGTCATCTCCTTTTTAATGCAGAGAAAAGCCACATTCCCATTAAACACAGCAACGTTGCTTTAAACTGCAACGGCAACAGGAATTCACCTGGAGTGTTTGCTGATTTTTTTATGGTTTTTTTTTACATGGAGGATGGCACTCACTGGATTTTTTAAAAGTGAGCAAACAGCACGAAACTCTCGTGATGGAGACATAAGGACACAGTGAGCACCACCCTGCCTGCCACCCTGCTGAGAAAGTTCCCTAGTTGATGTCTTAATTGCCGCCTCCGCAGGGATGGATCAGCTTGAGGTCATGCTGACAGGTGATGTGAGGAACCTGTCACCTCGGCATGGCAGGTCACAACACCTATAAGCTGCAAAAAACATTAGAATTTCCCTTTCTTTTGTGACCGGTGCATCCATGACGCAGCCTGCCTGCAAGCTCTGCGTGTCCCAGGAGGTGACCGGCACAGAGCTTGTTTTCCTGAAAAAAAAAACCCATCTGAGATCACAGAAAGCCAAGAAAAGCTTTTCTACAGACCTTGAGTGGTCACCAGATTTCCAATCAATGCTGGTTATCAGGAGACAGAGGAATAACCGTTTTGGACAAGAGGAGCACGTTGGTATAAAGAGTTAGGCACCTGCCAGCTGCCTGAACGACTGAGGGGAAAAAAAAAGAGAAATTCAAGGGGAGCTGCAAGCTGAGACATAAAGGTATAAATGATAGGGGGGGCTGAAGAACCTTTGTGAAGCCCTGGATCCTCAGGAAGGCTTCTTGGTGTCTAGTCATGGATGCAGCACAACATCCAAATAAATATGCAAAAAATCCCACCAGCCTGCAAGGGCTGTTTTAGGGACCGGGCAGATTTTTCTGTAGCTATTCCTGCAGCGTTCAGCCTTGCAGTCATGAGAACAACAGGATTAAGCACTAATTAGATTTAAGGGTACTCCCGTCGGGCTTCTCCTTCTAGTGGGCGGATGCGGTTCCCAGGGAAAACCTCGTCATTTGTTGTTGTGTTTGGTTGGTTTGTTTGTTGTTTGGAGTTTTTGTTGTTGTTGTTTTTTACAGAAAGGGATTTCTCAGTCATCCTGCAGACCTCCAAGCCCAGAAAATTCCAGCTACTCAAAGTTAAAACAACCTTTCCCATGCAGAAGAACACAGCCCACCTGCTAATCAATCAGCCAAATAACTAAAGGGAGGAAAGACTGCAGGCATCAGGGTGGATTTACTGCAGTAAAACAGGGTGGGAGTAGACTCTGATGCACTGGATACACAGATACTTTGCTTTTCTGTACTTCTGGGTGGTTTTTTTGGTGCAAGTCGCTCAAGGAAGACAGTGCAGCGCTAATGCACACTGCAATCTGTCATTCTGCAAGTGCAACTGAATCCCAGGGAAACGATGCTCGTAACTGAAACCACCAATAAATAGGGTGTAATCTACTCAAGGTTGAGTGGCAGAGAGGTGTCAGTGGTTTCTGCAGCAGGTTAAATTTCCAGACAAAGCCTTCAGCGCCCAAAATTGGGGCCTGATTTTCAAGAGACCTCCGGTAGAACTGAAAGATTCTGAAAAATCTGGGTTCTCCCTAAAAATTGAGCACTTAAACCATGTCCTGAGCTCTCCTTATCAGTCATGTTGACTGTGGATCAGCTAAAAATGTAAACACCGTTATATCTTTTGACCCCGCTAAAAAACCTCACCGGCCAGATGCTCAGAAGTATGAAAGGATGGAGACACAACTCGCTTTAGCCCATCCATGTTGATTTCCATGAGCTGAGAATCAGAAGGACATGAAATGTCGAGGCAGTGATCTCACCAGAGGTGAGCTGTGACGGGTTTTTAAAGACAGCAAGTGAAAGGGCTGTGATCCTCTGTCAGGAGCTGCAGGTGCTAATCACCGGCTGTGACGGCAGCTCTGTCCTGTTTGTCTTTGCAAAGGACCACGGACACTCAGCTCTGGCTGCAGGACCTCAGAGCTTGCCTGGTCCTCTGCGTGCCAGCACCAATCTCCTAACGGAGTCTCCCAAGCTCTTCCACATTCTTCTTAGGAAGAGCGACTGAAGGAGCTGGGGCTGTGGAGTTTGAAGCAGAGGAGGCTGAGGGGAGCCCTCATCCCTCTCTGCAACTGCCTGACAGGACGGTGTGGAGAGATTGGGGCTGGTCTCTTCTCACGGGGAAGGAGCGACAGAACCAGAGGGAACGGCTGCAAACTGCACCAGGGCAGGGTCACACTGGGCAGAAGGAAAATGTTTTCCCATCAAG
>NW_009736945.1:0-1914 GCF_000703405.1 Apaloderma vittatum | reverse complement strand
TGTACTGGGTTGGACTTGATGGTCGCAGGGGGCTTTTCCAACCTGATTCTATGATTCTATGATTCTGATTCTACGATGTTGGATTAGGACAAGATAGACAATTCTTCAAGATAGGCTGACACGGCATCTGTGTTTAGTGGTTCTGCGGGCGCAAGAGAGCAACATGTTGAGCTGATGCTGTCTTCAGAGGACGTGCCATCGAATCAAGTGCAGTTATCTACCCAACACCACCATAACCACTAAACTATGTCCCCAAGTGCCACGTCTACATATTTTTTGAACACCTTCAAGGATGGGGACTCCACCCTTTTCCTGGGCAGCCTGTCCCCATGCCTCGCCACTCTTTCAGTAAAGAAATGTTTCCCAATATCTAATTTAAACCTCTTCTAGTGCAACGTGAGGCCATTTCCTCTTGTTCTACCATTAGTAACTTGGGAGAAGAGACCAACCCCACCTCACTACACCCTCCTTTCAGGTAGCTGTAGAGAGCAATGAGGTCTCCTCTCACATGGTATTAAAAGAAAGAAAACTATCCAAAAATCACTGCAGGCATTAGAATGTGTTTCTAAACAGAGCTCAGGAAAAAAGCAAAACCTTCCACCAAGCCAAGAGCCCATCCTGTGATGCACTTTCTGCCTAGGAATGATGCGAAGCAAAGCCTCCTGGCCACATGCACAGATCAGAAGGGAGCTGGGAGCTGATCTCAGTGTTGTCAGTGTCCATCCACGTGAATCTGGGGACCACAGAGTAAGACAGAAAGACGCAAATCCTAAAATTGGAGTCTATTAGTATATCTCTCTGCTGTGGCTTTCCGTGCCTGATCACAGAATCACCCAGACTGGAAAAAACCTTTAAGATCATCAAGTCCAATCATTAACCCAACACTGACAAGTCCTCGGCACACATTGTCCCCTCTTCTGTGACGCTGCTGTCATTTAACTTGACTTCCTGATTCTTGATCTCTCTGTGTGCTTAAAAGTCCTTTTTGGCACCCAAAATGGGATTAAGCTGTTCATGTGCAGACACTGTATTGGGTCAAGTCAACCGAGATCACCTCCATGACTACAGAGGACAAAGAGGTGCTTCCAAGACTCCATTTGTTGAAGTCAATATTTTTTCTCTCCATGGACTATCGAGGAAGCCTGAGGTGACTGGTGTCATTTGTACATGCCTTCATACCCCCGTGCTCCCTGAGCAGCTGGGAATATGTCAAAACACCACCTAGATGACTCTGTGGGACTGGTTTGGTCCTCAAACTTCTGCTTGAAGGTTCTTGGTAGCAGTGCCACAGAAAGAGACACCTCAGCTGAGTGAGTCCCAGTCCAAAAGATTACATCAGAGCAAGAAAACACAGAAAATTCCCTCCTCTGGAAAGTCAGAGAATCGATACGCAGCCTCTGTTCATCGGAGAGCAGTCAGGAAGCGAGTATCAATTTTTTAAGCCTCCAGGAGGAAGTTCAATAGATTTGCCCTGCATTCAATCCCCCCGAAAAGCGTGGCAGGTAGAGGAGCTGAACAAAAGACCTGACCTTTTCTCCTTCCCCGTGCTTTCACATAGCCCGAGCAGAACAATGGACCACGGTGGCATCCGATCCCAGCTCGCTGTGGAGCGCTCAGCACGGCCTCCTGAGGAGGGGAATTTCCTTTTGTGCACCAGCCTCTGCCGGTGACTGAGCATTTTTTCAACAGCCACAATAAATTAATCAAATAAAGGATCCTTTTGCCAGGGGGTCAGGTGTAATTTCAGCATAATCCAGACTGAGTGGGCTCAGCTGATTCGTGCAAAGTGCTGCACTTACAAGTTGGCCAAACGGTGTTCACAGTCTGTTTTCATCTCTTTTTTTATCCATAAATGAACTCCTAGTCTTGCTAGAATCTACGCTAGTGTGTCCAGCAGGGCTAGGGAGGTTCTCC
>NW_009736944.1:0-19180 GCF_000703405.1 Apaloderma vittatum | reverse complement strand
TCAACAATTCTTTGATTCTGTGATTCTGTGATTTCCTGTTTTCATTTGTTTACTCACCCTTGTAAAGTGTCTTAAAACTGGGCTTTATAAAACCTTATTTCCCTCCCTCTTTATTCATGATGCACATATCTAATTCAGTAGTGAATCGGGATTTGTCAAGAAAAGGAAAGGCTTTTTAAATGCAGAAAGCCTTTACTTCTGTGAAAGCATGAAACTGCCACAACGTGTCTGATGCTGCGTGCAAGGGCTGAGCCTGTACCGAGGGACAAGGGCCACTCTGGAGATGGGAAAGTGGGAAAACCTCAGACACTGACTCATACAAAGGGTCTCATTTCATTTTATTAAACCACCTTTTGGCTGGATCACAGTGCTCAATCTATTATATGCATATGGTAAGCATTTTACCCCAAAACCATGGAAAAATGCTACCTTATCTTATTCAGTTACATGAAAACAGGTGATAGAGCAGCTCGCTAATGAAAGTAAAAAGAAATTTCATTATAACTTCCTATTAAGCTCTCTGCAGTCTCTGAAACCACCTGTGGTCTAACTACAAAGCGAAGCATTTTATGCACAGAGAGCACACAGGACTGAACGTGCAGGCAGAGAAAGAACATCTGCCGATCACAGGAAAGCCAATTAGGACAAATGCATATTGTAGTTCAGTTTTCCAGGGGCTTTTAGATATAAACTCTGATCGCTGGTTTTTATAGTAAATCAGACATTGATACACACAATATAAATCACTGAAATATAGAATAAGATTGGTCCTGGCGTTCGTGATCTACCATCAGTTAGATCAGTGTATCCAAGAATGTGATTTGGCTCTGCATTTGAGGTTTTTTTGGTTTGGGTTGAGGTTTGTTTTTTTTCCTTTGAAAAGATGTTTTTTTTGAAAAACATCTAAGATGTTTTCCTACCTTCAACATAGTATTCCTGACTCAGCTTGACTTCACAGTAATTTGGTACTGTTTTCATGGTCACATAGATGTGTTGTGCTACATTGACTTCAATGCAATTGAATTGTACCTGTACCTGTTTAAAACATTTATAAAATCAAGTTTGTGCGTGACTTCCAGAATATATGAAAACCACTGGTTATCAAAATTAATCAAGCAATACTCTTTGTTTAGATTTATCTATTTTTACAAGGAGCATTAAGCAGTCTTAGACATTGTAGCATTAGGAATGTAGAACAAGCAGATACCACTTCAAGAGAGGAATGCAGAGTATCATTACTTCTAATCCAGGATGTTGGCTACCCTCTTCACTTCCGGAAACTGAAATATCTACAAGCTATCAAATAATCCTGAAAACAATGAAATACAGGTACCCAATGCTTATTGAACTTCAAAAGCAAAAAACTCTCAGTTTTACAGGGAAAACCCTTGCACTATAGAAAAAGGATGTCTGTTTAAACATTTAATGGCAATTTAAGCAAATTTATTCATTGTGGTAATAGTTTGTGAGAAAGTAATTTAGGAGACAGCAGTTGAGGTCTGGTTATAGCAGGTCATTCTCTCACTGAGAGCAGCAACTATAAAATTCCATGTCGGTTTTCATGTCGGATGTACTCCTATTTAGTACAAGTCATCTGGAGACTAAAAGACATGTCACCATTCTAGTCAGTGAACAGAAACTAAGAAAAATTTCATTAAATGCGTTTGTTGCGTCTTGCCTAAAAACTTACCTTACCCTAAAAGCTACCAGTTGTTCACTGCGGGCCCCGCATTGCCTACAGGGACATCTAATCATCAAGGGATACAGAGCATAAACTGCAATTGCAGTTTGGGAGAAGTAGTTTGTTTCACACGTGCAATCAACAGAACATTCATAAAGCACATGAAGAAACACACTTGGGATTAATAAGTTATCCACCAGTAACTGAAAACAAGAATTCACATCTTTTAAAGAGTTGGTCAAGGATGATTCTTTTTTTTTTCCCCCAGTTGCAAATTTTAATAACAAATGTTTCTGAGTTTAGTTGAGGAAAAAAATGTACTCTGCTGTTCCAATTATTACCATGGGTTTAGGACAGATGTGCACAAGTGCTTAGGTACTTAGCTGTCTTCTAGATGTGTAAATTTCCACTGGCATGGCTGGACTTAAATAAATCATACAAATGCACTTAAATTCCCTGTAGCATTGTGCTTCCTAGCACCTGGAGTTACAACAGCTTCCTCCTAATTTGGTGAGCACAAAAAGAAAACTGGCAAGATTGATATGAAAATTAGCTTTTGCAAGGGCAGCTTCACTTGCAAAAAGGCAAGTGGAAGAAGTACAAAAATGGTGGATAATAGAATATATAGGCTATAAAGGACATTTTGTCATGGAATTTCATTTGACAATGCTGAAGCACACATTTCATTGCAGTTTTCCAACAAAGTCAATAAGAGAGAATAAAAATGTATTTCTTCCAAAGGCTCATACATATTTAAATGAAAAACAACCAAAAAGAAAGGAGTCTACCTTCTTTCCAGTAAGCATCTTGGTTTTTTTCCTAGCAAATCTCACAGTTCTGCACTGAGATTGCTGTGTGTCCAGTGAAAGAGAACATATTTCCAGTCCACGGATATTCTCTGAAATGAGTTGGGAATAGATTTCAAAAACATAATTTGAGCATCTTTAAGAAAAAAAAAAATAAAATGTGAAAAGCACATGTATTTTATCTCTGTTAAAAAATAAAAAGGTATTACACATAACACCTACATTGGGGGAGGAGTAAGGTTTTAATACAGATTGCTATACATTTAAGCTTTAATTATGCAAATTCTTACACAAATTAAAAAATAAACCTAATAACTCTGAGTGAAGCACACCAGGAAAAATCTAATTGGCAATACACTAAACACATGAATGGCAGAGTGTTAGTAAAAATAGACAATGCCCAGAAAATCTGAGTGCTTTTGTTTTACTTTAGTGCAGAATTGTAACTTCAGATGCATAAACTATTTCTCCTTGTTTTGGGGCAGTCACTTCTGTCTGAGTTACCAGGCCAGACAAGAATTAGTGTGTGTGCCTGCGTGCACACATACCAGAGCAAGAAAGAAAAGAGCAGCAGCACACTTGAGGCTCCAGTGGAGGACAAGTTAAATGTATTATGTTGGAAGTAAAAATTCAGTTGTCTCAAATTCATTATCTCAGTTCTCATTCCCTTGAGAAGGGCCACTGCTTTATCCTAGTTTGTAGTAAAATAGTCTCACCCAAAAAAAGTCTTTCTGGTATAATTACATGAAAACAAGTTGGACACAAGTATCGCAATATGGAACAAAATTTGGCTGAACAGGTATAAACAGAAATGATTCAGTAGCAAATCTGCTTCCTACCATCCAGACTCAGAGTTCCTTTAATGTTTAAATGAAGAGAGCATGGGCTTCCTTGGGCACATTTCATCACTGTTGAGATCTTCATGCTTTTCAGTACCATAGAAGATAAAGATGCGGGAGCGTCATGGCAGAAGCTGTTAAAAATGCCGCCTGCAAATACAAAGGCAGAGAAATCTCATTGTAGACAGGGCACCAGGGGAGAGAATACACCAAAGGTGAAGCTCCAGCTTCCGTAGGAAAAATCAGTAGGAAAGTCACCATTGACTTCAGCAACACCAGTACTTTACCGAAGACTTTCACACGGTCAGTACAGCTAGCTGTCTTCACTCAAAATGCAGGGCGGGTAGGAAAGGCTTATTTTACAGATGGAGTTTGCTAATAAATTTCTTCGTTTAGGGTAGTGTTAACGCACAAGAGGAAGGAATCACGCTTCTCACAGTTAAGCCTAGCAGAGCATATCTAGACTAATAGTGTTTTTAAATAATAACATCTGCTAGATTGTGGCTAGACTGATAGTTTAAACTTTTTTTCTCCAAAACCATTACCTGTATATTGTGAACACTCTCAGGCATTGGCTGATGGTCTCAATCGCTGTTAAAATATCACTTTCACACAAGAGGGCACCATTGCATTCCTAGTCATGGAAAAATCCCTCACACCCACAGGATTTCCTTCTGCTTCAGACCAGAAGAGCAAGAGCAGAGTAAGTATGATCCAGGCCCTCTTCAAAGTGTAAACAATAGACACAGAACATAGTTACTATGTCTTATCTTATTTTCCTATGGAAATTCATGCAAAAGCCTTAGGACATATGTTTGCACAGCTGCCTTCTGTAGGCTAACGTAAAAGGAAAAAAAAAAAAAACAGTCTTAAGGCCTCAAATCTCATCAGTTAGCCATATTGAATCTTTTTCTACTTCTCAGACTGCCCTGCAAAGAAGTCAATCATTTAATTCTGAATTTATGTTGGAACAGTGGATTTAATCCCCAATGCATTACTTGGGTTTCTCTACCTCACACACGTTGTTTGTAGTCCCAAAAAGAGCTCAAGAAACTATCAGAACAAGTAGCTAGGGAATTGAGTTTTGTCCTTGGTATATAATGCAGCACACCTCATTTTAGCTGCAACTACATAATAGCAATTTCTCTGAAATATTTCTTACTCTTCTCACTTGAGCACATAACAGGAAAGCTAAAAGACACTCAGATAAAACAAAATATTTTACTGTACTTTCTCCTCTCCCTGGGGAGAGGCTGGAAGAATGAAAAAACATTTGACTCTTATTATTAGTCATACTGCTTGACATACTCCCAGGAGTTCAACATACATGGCAAAGAGCATAGTATGAAACAGCAGTGTCACAATAGTGTGCTTGCCATAATATACAGGGTAACAGTCTTAACTCAAACCTTCAGGAAAGAATCACAGAATCACAGGATCACAGAATGTCAGGGTTTGGAAAGGACCTCAAAAGATCATCTAGTCCAGCCCCCCTGCCAGAGCAGGATCACCTACAGCAGGTCACACAGGAACACATCCAGGCGGGTTTTGAATGTCTCCAGAGAAGGAGACTCCACAACCTCCCTGGGTAGCCTGTTCCAGTGCGCTGTCACCCTCACAGTGAAAAAGTTTTTCCTAATGTTTTTTTTGGAACCTCCTCTGCTCCAGCTTGTGTCCGTTGCCCCTTGTCCTTGGTCTACAAAGGGTGCATCCCTCAACTTCTCGCCAGGAATCGTTGCTAAACGTGGATGCCCATTGACCCACATGGAAGACATATCCACAGTTCTCACAGAGGAAAGGTAGGATATGAAGGAGAAGAAAGGGTAAGGTTAGCCTTACTTACCTCTCCAGCCTCGCCAAAGAAGGAAAGTGCTCTAAACTTTAAGACTGAAAGTGTATTAACCTGTACAGGACCTTTATCTACATTACGAGATCCTCACTTTCAGTGTTCAGTTGCAGCTGAAGCCCATTGTCAAGGGTCAGATATTGATACATCCAGGATATGAAGAAAGGCTGATATAAATATGATACTTTGGCATGAAACTGTCAGGAATTAAGATGCCCTCACATTTGGTATCAGGAAAATTAAGTCCTGCATGATGCATATCAAAAGTCTAAAGTGACAAACAGCTTCACACCTGAATCTCCACTTCATTGTCCTGGTTTTGTGCCATTAAGCATCTTCTGGAGGCAAATGAACCAAGTGGAAAAGATTGGAAAAAATAGGACACTTTACTTCAACTGATAGTAGTCATCTCTCAATTATCAAAGGTAATACTGGCAATGAGAGAAGACAGTTTGTACAAACCAGAGAAAATCACAGGTAATTCAAAACATGTGGATAAGGCTTTAAGAGCAGTGGAGCACATTGACTTCTGAAGAATGTGTAAACATGTTTCCACAGAGATGAGGCTGCTTTAAGAAGTGCAGTGCAGAGCAGCCTGGTGTGAACACTGTATTCTGTGTTCCAAGAATGGCTGGTGAAATAATCCTAAAAGTATCTCAGGACGGAGAGGTACTGTACAATATCAAATCAATCCACCTACAGTTAATTGGGAGGTTATTATATTGCAGAACTACTTGATAATTATTACTAATAATACTAATAATACTAATAATGTGATAAGCGATAAGGAGTTTTAACTCTGTGTCTTTGCTCAGAAAGATATTTTCTTGACTGCTTGTATGACATGCAGTTGTGGATACCAAAAGCTATCCAGGAACAACTGTTTCTGTTTAATTCCTTGATTGCTGCTGTACAGTTCTTGATCCAGGCCTATAATCTTGCCCATTCCCATGTCTGTGTAGAAATGATATAAAGGAAAAGCAATGTGTGTGTGTGTGTGTGTGTGTATAAATATATATATACATATATACACACACTGTCAAAGCTGAGAGTTCTTAGCAAAGAACTCTGGGTGAATTTGACCATATTCTTTGACCCTACTTATTTTTTAGGACAGAATATCATGACTTAATTGAATTCAGTCCTTAGTTGTTACTGCCTGAGGTATGGTATTATCAGATGTCACAGGCTTGGACCTATCTCAGGAGAATCCTAAGTCATACCTAGGTGCATTACTGACACTGCATCAGTATCAGGCAGATGCACAGAGTTTTAGGGACTAATCTGGCCATAGGCAAGAACACTGTCCTCCTTGATCAGAGTTTCTACCTTCAAACTGAGAATAAGTAAGTAATACAGTGGATAAAATGAAATTACTTCCACTTTGGACTTCTTCCCATTAATTTTAAGATACATTTAGAGAATTGCAAAAGGTGCTGCAAAACTCATTAATAATAATTTAAATGGATCCTGTCATGCATGAGGATGTAAGTTTTGGAACGCAGTAAATATATGATACAAAGAAGAGCTGACAGAAAATAATTTTCATTCTATATATCATCACAGCATGAGACTCATTTCTGACTAATTCTTCAGTAAACTCTTACCTTATCATCTTTTAATCCCTCCCTCCCCTCAGATAGTTTCTCTGGAACACACACCTCTTTCCTTTACTCGTGAGTAGTTTGATCTACATCCCAGAATACAAAGATGCATCTTGCTACACAAACCATCTGCTAAGTAAATCTTGCCTACATTTATGTTTATGAATTATAACTGTAATTAGCCCTACATGAGAGGGGGATTGTTGCTGTAATAAAAGATTCCTTAATTATGGACACATCGAAGCTCAGGCATAAAGAGGCTTATTATTTAGCATGTAGACACTTTCCTTGTACTTTTGCCATCAGCTCAACCGCTGCAGATTATTTTTTTATCTGATGATGCAGCAATCAACTCAGAACTGTAACGACAGCAAAACACACCTTATGTACACTTGGATAATAGAAGCCAGAGCTGAGCAATGAATACGCAATAGAAATGATTAGATGGATAATTTGAAGCCTCAGGCAAGAAGATGAAATTGGAGAACAGCAAAAAAAAACGTGCAGAGAAAACCCATTAACAGTTCCAGGCCAAGACCCAGTAGAAAATCCTAACTGTTTTTTTTCTATTTCTTCCCTATGAGAATTGTAAGAATCTGAAACACTTTGGATATTGACAGTGTTAAACCAGTGAACATCAAAATTGCTTCACTGGAACATAATTCCATGAGTATAAATTACAGAAGCATTTCAAACCTATTTGCATATGATTTACCACATTATCTGCTGCATCTGTGTATTAGAATGATTCAACAAAATTCATAAACAAACTAGATATTCTCATGTGTACCACATGGTACACTTCACTTAATAAATATCAAATTCACTACTTAAAAGCACTTACACCAATTATGAAATGGATTAAATTTCAGACTGACAGCCTCTCTTTCACAACAGATTTCAATGCACAGTAAATTAGAAGGGTTTCACACTTGTGCATCCAGAAAATATTTCAAACTTTCAAGAATACCAGTCAACATGGCAATATACTGTGCCAAATCCACTTTCTGGGAATGGAAGTTTTTTAAAAAAAACAGTGTTGTATTGATAACAATGTCTGGATATATTACAGTGCATTTCAAATACTACAGTAGCCCTTATGTACTATTAATAGTCTGGAAAAGCAGGAGGGAGGAGGCAGAGACAAAGTTATATACCCAAATACTACTGAGCTGATAGCTGCACATTCTAGAAATAAAGTCATCTTTTTGTTGCAGCTAAGAGCAGTGACTTCTGCAAAGGTGCTTGATTATACATTAAGGTCTTTTAAGGTAATTTTACCTCAAATAATAAATAATTTTAAAAGTGACTAAAGAAAAGGAAGTATGGAAATTAGTATACACCCATTGTTGCACAAGGAAATTAGGATGAAGGCTAAAAAAATGTTTTTTCATCACCCCTATAAGGCTGAGTCATTCTACACATTACTTGTATTAAAGATAGCTGATAAGTCATTTTCAAGCAACCTACAAGCAGCTCTGTTTCATTTACATCATCTTGAAATAGAAGGATCTTTAGTTTACAAACTCTTCAGTGCCCAGAGTCCATGCCCGGCTAAGAGCTAAACAACTAGTTCGAGTTTGTGTGTATCATCTAAGCACTTCTGGCAGTCAACTGAGAGGAAGAACCCCTTTCACCTTCCTCCCAGCACATAAAGACCTTGTCCTAAGATGTTTGGAATGAGTCACCACCTCGTGGTACCTGCAGTGAGTCTCCACTATCTAGATCTGCATTTGTGTAATACCAAGCATGGACCAGTATTGCAAGTGTCCTTCCCTTTGAGACCAGCATTGAAGGGTTTGGTTTCCTGAGCCCATGGTGCCTGAGGGCACAAGGCATGCTTCAGCTAGGCAGAGCAAAGGTCAATGTCCTTGTTTCTTCTTCTACCTTCCACATAGTTTGTGTAACTAGCAACTCAGCTGCCTAATCCTAAAAAGATTCATTCACAGTCCTTGAGGCAGCCACCAATGTTTCACTCTGCTCGCCAGCAGAAGACTGGACACTTTCTGAAGCGGGACTTCAACTACATCCCTTTTACAGCCATGTTATACCTCTCCACCTCAACACACATCCCACAAACACAATGCTTTCAGAGTAAGCTTCATGACCGTCAACTTTCGGCTCACACCCCATGCCATAGCATCAGCATCTCACAGCTTCTCCCTGTCTGCAGACTCACTGCCACAGGGATCCAGGAAAGGCCCCATGGAGGTGTGGCCAGCAGGAGCAGGGATGTCATTCTGCCCCTGTGCTCAGCACTGGGGAGGCCTCCCCTCGAGCCCTGTGTGCAGGTCTGGGCCCCTCACTGCAAGAAAGACCTTGAAGGGCTGGAGCGGGTCCAGAGGAGAGCAGTGAGGCTGGGGAAGGGATTGGAGGGAAAGTCCTGTGAGCAGAGGCTGAGGGAGCTGGGGATGTTCGGCCTGGAGAAGAGGAGACTCAGGGGGGACCTCATCACTCTCCACAACTGCCTGAAGGGAGGGTGGAGTCAGGTGGGGGTCGGGCTCGGGCTCTTCTCCCGGGCAACCAGTGACAGGACGAGAGGGCAGGGGGGGTTTAGGGAGGTTTAGGAAACACTTCCTCATCGAGAGGGTGCTCAGGCATTGGAATGTCCCTGGAGGTGTTTAAGGAGAGGCTGGATGTGGGACTTAGCTGATGTGATGGTTTTGAGTCATAGGCTGGACTTGATGATCTCAGAGGTCTTTTCCAGCCTCTACAATTCTGTGATTCTCTGAGGTGAGCAGTGCTCCGAGCAGGGCCTCCAGCTAGGGCTGTCCCCTCAGAGGGCACTGCCTGCAAGGCAGCTGCCTCGAAGTGCCCTGTCACTGGAGGAGTGACTGATGGAGGTTTCAGAGTTCAAGTAATTCAAGGGCCTGTATTATCACTGTGGGCAACAATAACAAGCAGAAGCAGTAAAAACATGTGAAATGTCTAAGCAAATCTTCCCAATCACCATCTATGGTAAGGAAAACTATAAAGCAACAACGCACAGCTGTTATTAGCCTATAATTTATCAGACCCTATCAATTTCCAATGCTTTGCACAAGGCAACTGCTAGCAAATACCCTGTCACAACAGTCATCCAAAAAGGAAAGTGAATTTATTATCTGCAATAAATTATCTTTCAGAAACAAATATAATAAAAACGTGAATGTTGTATACTCACCAGAAGGTTTGCTTTTACAATGAATCCCCTGCAAACAGAAACAAAAATATAAAAGCTAAGGTAACAATAAAAAATAAATATTGCTTAGTTGTTGTACACAAACATAAACATACCATAAACAAGTACACATATTCACAGTCCACAAAAGAAATAAATTTCAAGATAAAGAAAAGGTTTTTAAATACACAAATGCACATCAGTACTGCATATGACAGCCTGATATGTGTGGTGGCACAAAATCAGCATTATCCTTATTTTCATGTATTTCTACTGAGGTGTATTTGTTGTAACAAGTATAGAAGTTCCACCAAATAAAGACAACATTTTATCACTTACTGCCATTCACACTGACCAGCAGCCTATTCATTGTTTTGTCAAACTTCACAATGGACTGCTTCATACTAGGGCAAAGAAACTAAGTGATTTTATAATGGGAAATATCTAGAACACTATTGAAAATTACATAATTTTTAGAAGATCACACTAGGCTAATGGAAGGAAGTATTACAGTAATTCCAAATGAAGTTTAGAAATAAGACTTTCCCTTTTATTTCTGAGAGCTATCTGGCTCAGAATCTTGAAAAAGAAATTATACAGGCACAGCATGTTCAAGTGGAAAAGTATTTAAGAGGCAAAGTGAAGCTGACACTCTGAGGTTTTAACAAGTTTCCAGCTATATTTCAGGCTGCACGCATTTTCCCAATAAAATAAACACTAAACCATGCACTAAAATTCTGCAAAGTATAAAAATAGCCAACCTTATTTTGACTACTATCCATGACATTCTAAAGAAAGGCTGTTACTTAGCCAGCAAACACATATCCTGCTGTTCTGGCATTCAAGTTTTTGACATAGTACTTATACCAGTATTTCTTTGTTCCCCTCTGCTTTACTTTAAAATCAGAGGGTGTGACGAAAGCATCTCTTATGAATGTAACACATCACCTTGCCTCCCCTGCTCTCAGATAGGCTGGCAGCTCTCAGTTCTTTTAAAACATTTTAGGATCTTGTCAGTAAGCCAACAATCCGTGAGTTTTAGAGCCAGCAAAAGTCTCTCAGTGGACATTTGGAAGTTCTCAAGGTGTAGACAAACACAGAAACTGCAGCCTGGTTAAGCATTAGCACATCATAAAATAACTGCTGCTGGTCTTCCATGATGCTCTTGTCCACAGGTAATTCTGTTCTCCTCACAAATACAGCTGTAGGACAAAATTGTATTATTGCTGAGGGTGAGAAATGACAGCATGTTGCTACCCTGCGGCAGCTGCCTAGAGTACTCAGGAAGTATGTTTTCTGTCCTTCATACCTGCTTTTTTAGCTCAATAAACTTGTTTTTAAAGCAAGCATTTAGAAAACCAGTGACCAATATCTAACCTATATTAATTCTCATTCCTTTGGCCTTCTGGCACTTTTAATAATCACATCTGGGTGTAAGTTGTCATCTTTTACAATTGGCATTTTGTCACTATGACTCATAAAAGTGCAGATGCATGAACAGTGGTATTTTAAACCACTTTTTATAATAAGACAGAGACAGTCATATAGTTTCATAGACTGAAAATCATAAAAATTCCTTGTGACTTTTTAAAGATACTACTTTGGCTGCTTCTATGCAATACTACACTGACACTCCAAGAAGTACAGCCTATTACAATAGGACAAGGGGTAATGATTTTAAGCTAAAAGAAGGTAGATTCAGACTAGACAAAAGGAAGAAATTTTTTATGTTGAGGGTGGTGAAACATTGGAAGAGATTCCTCAGAGAGGTGGTAGATGCCCCATCCCTGGAAACATTCAAGGTCAGGCTTGATGGAGCTCTGAGCAACCTAATCCAGTTGAAGATGTCCTGCTCACTGCAGAGGAGTTGGACTAGATGACCTCTAAATCCATCCTCAAAATCAAACTTCTTATTGGGGGTACTTCTATTTCAATGATTTTGTAAGTTTCTCAAATCCCCTTGAGGGACTGAAAAATGTAACTGATGCAAACCTTGTTTCTGCTGTAATATGCTCATAGAAATATTTGTCACTTATTAATTATTTTTGCCCCCTCCCAAAAAGCTTCACTGGTAGTTTGCTGACTCTCCCCATCCACACTCAGCATTAGAAAGAAGACTATAGCTTTCTGAATAATTCAGTACAACACTAAACCAATATACGTGGAATGTTCCAGGTCATATAGAACTACTGGAATTTTAACTGCTGTCTCAAAGCCCTAATTTTGTATTATTTCTAATAAAACCCTGCAGGAGTATGTAGAAGAACAATTTGAATTCAATCTCTTTGAGGTTTTCCATGGCCTTAGGGAGTGGAATAGACAAATACACAAAATGACAGCAAAGCATTGAGTGAGTGAGTTAGGGAACTTTCTTCGTCAGAAAACCTAACTGCTGGATCAACTAATTGCTGAGCCACACTGCTTACTAGAAGAAATTAATCTCTCAAGAGGTTGATAATTTAACAAATTACTTCCATATTTTTAGCTTACAATTTTGCAGCCAGGCTATCAAAAATATTTTGGTTAGGTTGCTTGAGAGAGTTTCCAATTGCCAGTCAAAATTTCTTAGAACATCATCTTTAAACTAACTTTAACTGTTCTTGCTAGTTACAATCATAGTGTGAAGATGCATTAGAAAAAAATCAAGATCCCATTAAAGTAAAGACAAAAAAATCCATAAAACTCAGAGGATTCAGCCTTTTACTGAGGCCAGTGCATTGGAGCCCCTGTTGTGACACCTGAAAAATGTAAATCATATGTGATTAAATTATGTTAAGTTACAAACATGAAAAATACCCCAGCCCTGTGGGGCTCTAGAATGATGCAGAAACCCTCCTTTACCTTCTAGTCTCTCTTAATTATTCTTTTTCACTATTGCTTGAATGATCCTACCCTGTGAGCACTTTCCAGTGCCATTTTGTGTTTATTTTCTCATCTTCTCCATGGTAAAACAAAAAAAACCAAAACTTATCCATCAGCAATTTTTGTTCTGGTAGGGAGATGTTTTGTCATTCTTGGGCACTTGGTTTTGCTCTGGGTGAGGACTTGTTGGGATTGTTTACATAAATAATCCAACATTTGCACAAACACTTGCCAGTTACAGCAAACATTTGGTCACAGCTCAATTCTTTTTTTTTAGTGCTTCTTTTTATTGTACAGTACCATGGAGGGGTCGTATTTTCTTTTATAATCATTTTGCAGAATAGTCAAAAGAGACCATTTGTCTCAAAGAAGTCAAACAAATTAACCAAATTCCTCTCCTGCTTTCTATATCTTTTGTTTTCAGGAATTTTCAGCGATGAATGCAATAGAAATACATAACACACGAAAACCAGAATGGAAATTTTCTTCCCCTTTCACAAATGCTGTGGGTGTCTTTTATGCAAAAATAAGATCATGAACATGATAGTACATCTTCCTCCTATACAGAGAGCATCTTTGATTCATATCTGCTTTGGCAAAGAGCCTAAGTAAAATACACTTACACAATGCACAAACAGATGGGGATTTTCCTATTTCTCTAGGGTTTTCCCCATTTGTGGTATTACTCAACTGTAGCTAGAGGTTATCTGAACAGACACCATCAATGTGCAGTATTCTGAATAGAAGGTGTGGTGCCAGCCTTTTAGCTGGCACAGCAACTTCTCCTCAGTCTAAGTAATATCTCATTGTCTTGTTTAAAGGCAGTGGAGAAAAAAGACTAGCAGAGGAAGACTTGGATTTGGGGGCAGAGCGAGTATTTTCATGAATTAAAATTGCCAAGGAAAAGAAACAAAGATTAGATCTGCTTCCCATTTCTTCTCAAATTTCCAGGCACTGAATCAATCATAAAATTGTGGGAATTCTTCCCTGAATATTCTGTCATGCTGGAAAGAGTCTAAGGTAAATTTGGTTGCACAGTCTACCTGTTAGCTCTGTTACACTTTGCTCATAGAAGGGTTGGTGATAGTTCTTCCACACCTCCATAGGGAATAGCGATAAGCCTGGAAATGCCTTCAACCATATTCTTTAATTGGGACCGGGCTGTCAGACACTTAACATTCATTCGTTATGGTGCCTATGTTAAAGTTAGTGAATGTAGCATGAACAGTTTTTCCACTTTTGAGACATCCTCAATGGCAAAGCTATTACCTACACCCCCACTTTAGGTTCAACTATCAGAGAGTGCAGAGAAAAATCAACATGATCATATTCTGATGTTTCCTTCTATTCCAGCCGTTTCTGTTCTTTGAACACAATTAAAAGTAAGCATGGGACTGTAGGTATTCTTACAGCACAGGGAACATGTGTTCTTGCAATAACTGATGCTCAAATTGTAGCCAAAATGCTGATAAAGATTATGAATTTCATCACTTTCTTTTTGGTTTCCAGTCTAGAGGGGATGCTCCATCTTATTCTGCACACACTTAGAAAGGATCTCCCAGATTGCTGGATCTAGTCCCCTGATAGCCACAGGTAACCATATCATCTAATCCCTTTCAAAAACTGGTGAAGCTCCACTTTAAAATCAGTCCAGGTTTTCATGTGCACTGCTCCAATGGCCAGGGCTAGTCCAGAAGCCCTATTGTCTGCCAGCACAAAATTTTTGATTTCTAACCTAAACACAGTAATGGTTAGCTTGTGTTGACTTCTGATTGTGTCCATTATCTTTTCACTTAAATAGATGCTTTCCACCCTGGAATTTATTTTTTCATTTAACTACAACCAGGAATATGCTTTTTCTTAGCCTTTTTGCAAGGCTGTAAAAGACAAGCTCTTTTATTCCTCTCCTTCTTACCACTGCACTTCTCAGCAGCTACTTCTGCTTTAATGCATCTGTCCAAATGGAGTGACTAGACCCACACAGAGTTCTGAAGAGTTTCCCACATGGGTTTATTTGTTGCCTTGTAAAGTGGTAATAATATTCTTTGTCTCAATTAGGAGCACCACAACCCTCAGTAGTAATCCCCAAGTACAGAGAGGCAGTTGCTTATCCCTTTCTATGTAAGCAATCCAGCATGAGTCTCTTTTTCTCCATCTGCTCGCTCCATTCAATTCAGAGAGGGAAGAGCCTGAGATGCTGGGCCAGGAGAGTCCAAAATGATTTCCTGTGGTCTTTAGTGAAAATCCTGACAGTACTAATGAGATCTCCATCACCTCCATAAAGAAGAGGTCTTTGAGTGATGGATAGCCACAGTAAAAGTGATATGTATCTATACAATTTAGGATGGCAAGAGAGAAAATTCAGAGCTGTATCATAAGCTCACCAAACTATCAACAAATTACTGTAATTTCTTCCACAGAGACATTCAGCCCCAGGAATTATCTAAGGAGTACTTCACAAGTGAAAACAACTGAGTATGCTTTAGCTTTTCCCAGAGCTATTTTCACAGGTGAAGGAGGTCATGGCTTTGCACTCTACAAGTCCTTGATGCTGGTGGAGATTGAAACCCCACAGGGCTTTTCTCATTCTATTCTTGTAAAGGTGACCACCATGTTTATCTTACCAAATGTAAGGAAACAGAATTCTTTACAGGAAGAGAAAACACAGGGATAACATGTTTCCAGTCCCACTAAAAAAAGTCTTAACTATATCATGTTTTGACATCATGTGTAATTAGTTTCATTGCCAAATTAAGGCTATCTTACTGATGATCCTTTTTGATTTTTGGCAAACAATGAGATTGTTTTTCAAATTTTACTGACAACATGGGGATAAGTTACATGTGAACAGTGTGCAATGGGATCAGCTAAGCAATCATAGAAAGAAACACTTGGACTGTTATTCAGGCAGAAAAGAAGTAGGTACCTGAATTTCTGGCACAGCATTACTTTGGACTACTTGGAACTACTGCTTCTACAAGAGTGCCTGGGTGTTGCTGGATTTTTTTACAGAATGCTAAACACAAAACGTCTGAGTCATGCCTGCATATTATCCAGCTTCGAGTCTCTCTGCATGTGTTCCAAGCTGAATAAAAGTCATCCGATCAGATTAGTGCAGTGCTGAAACTGAGAGGATAAGTATTACTGGAAAGTGAGATATTAAGCTCAAGCTCAGTACAGTGCTAACGAAGCTGCAGTTTTTCGATGCAACCTGGCTGGTGTCCAACAGAGCAAGGTGACATCTGCCTGTGTTAATGCCATGTTGACGTGCTCTCGACTAAACAGTGAACTGACAATGACCAAACAGGGAAAAGACTGTTGGGTTTATTGAAGATTTTTGGACAGTCTTCACTAAGGCTTCATAGTGGTCCAAAGCATAGCCTTTGTTTCCTGTGCCATTTGCCATTCCTCATGCATAAGCAAATCATACAACCACAGAATGTGTTGGTTTGAAAGGGGCCTTTAGAGGTCATGTAGTCATGCAGTGAACAGGGACATCTTTAACTAGATCAGGCTGCCCAGAGCCCATCAAGCCTGACCTTGAAGGCATCCAGCGATGGAGCCTCCAACCCCTCTCTGGGCAACCTATTAGTATTCCACCACTCTCATAGTAAATATATGGACCCTGTCCTCCACAACCTGCTGTTTGTCACAAGGCCCACACTTCCACCACAGTCTAGCAGTACTTAAGTAATGCAGGAGCACACGACTAGCCTAAGACACTTGGATCCCTTAGATTTTCATCCATTTATTTACCTGCTACTATTCAGGTATAACAGGTGTCTGTCCTCAAGTCAGTATGTATTTTCTCCTGTAGTGTAGCCATGCAGAGGAATTCTGTTCCTGTATTTTAACTGGACTGTCCTGTGTTTTTTCTGGATTGCATATAGTATATAATGTCTTCTGACCAATACTGTGGCTGTATTCCTTTTACAGAGCAGAAAAAGTGAAAGAGTTGTCACTACAGTAATTATATTTCTGGGAACTCTTTGTAGTGATATGCATTTATTCTATAAGTGAATGTCCAAACAAAACAATGTTGCTTTGAGGTCTCACAACAGGGAAGAATATTCCTCTCTTTTATTTTTTTTTAAGTAATTGTATGTAAAAATAATTCTCTGTTGCAAAAAGGACCTACACAGAAACTGCTTGCTTTTAAATTTATTGGACCGAAGGGAGCTATGACAGTCTGAAAAAAAAAGCTGCCTGTGCTATTGTATGCTTCAATTCCAGGACTAGAAGCAGAATTTGCTTGAAGCAAGAGTACGCTCTAGCTTCTTGTTTTTGGAAATAAAAGCCAAAGAAATTAAAATAAACCAAAAAAAAAGTAAATCATTTTGATGTCATGTTTCCTAAAATACTAATACAAATTTTTAACAGAATTTCATACAATAGACAAAGTAAAATTAAAACGCACTTTGAATGCCATACCCTCAGCTGGTGTAAATCAGCACCATCCCATACAGAGAGTGTCAAAAATTTCAGACCACTCAGCTACTTGAAAAGATAACTAATCTACCAAATCAGCACTTTCAATATAACAATGAGACAGGGACATTCTAACACAGCACTAATGGTTATTTCAGTGAATGACTGGAGATCTCATACAGAGGATGATAAAATGGAATCAAAGAAATCTAGGGTGGAAGGGGTTTCTGGAGGTCACCGAGTCCAGCCTCCTGCTAGAAGAAGTACTGTCACCAACACCAGATCGTCAATCATTACTTGGGCCATTTCTTGAAAAACTGGAGGACATAGATTCCACAGTCTTTCCAGACAACCATGGATATTGCGTGCTTTGAGATTAGGATGGTATAATGACCTGTGTAGCACAGAAGAGGCCACAATAAATACTTAGTCAAGATCCCTTAACAGCACTCACAGCATTGAGACTGGCAGCTTCAGAGGTGGGTGACTGGCACAAGTGGGCAGTGAGATTTCCACAGAAAAAGAAAAAAAAAAAGTAAGAATTGAAGTGAAGATTATGAGAAGACACCCTCTGGGATAGAATTGCTCCTCCTGCTGCTGCTGGAAGCACTGTTTATTTCTTTTGGAAATACTTTATTTTCTTGTGGTCCGAAAATCTTCTTTCACGTCAGTTACTGTCTTCTCGTGCAGCCTAACACTATTGCTCAGCAAAAGAGGGAATATGTTGCAGGCCTGGCTTTCCAGTGTTCTGGCATCCACAAGGGAAGCCCCCACCATTTTGCTCCAGGCATCTGCTCATTTTGCTTATGTTTAGAGTCAGTCACAGGAGAAGAACAGTGCTGTGCTGTGCACTGTGACCCTTATAAATGATAAATGCCATCCTGTTCGCATTCCCAGATTGTGGAGGACTACAGCTGAGTGAAACTCTTTCCACTTACTTGAACGAATTCTGAATCGGATCAAAGTGGGGAAAAATTTGTTGCCTATTGTGGAGGATTGATCTTGGCTAGGTGCCAGATGTCCAAAGTCTCTCTGTCACTCTCCTCCTCAGCAGGACAAAGGGAGAGAAAATATAATCAAAAGTTCATGAGTCGAGATGAAGATGGGAGAGATCACTCATCAATTACCATCATGGGCAAAACAGGCTCGACTTGGGGAAAATTAATTCAGTTTATTACCAATCAAAATCAAGAGTAGGAAAATGGGAAACTAAAAACTAAATCTTAAAATGCCTTCCTCCCCACCTCTGCCTTCTTTGCAGACCCAACTTCACTCCTGATTTCTCTACTTCCTCCCCCACCAACAGCACATGGAGATGGGGAATGGGGGTTCCGGTCTGTGCATCCCACGTTGTTTCTGCCGCTCCTTCCTCCTTGCATTCTTCCCCTGCTACAGCATGGGGTCCCTCCCATGGGAAGCAGTTCTCCACAAACTTTTCCGAAGTGAGTCCTTCCCATGGGCTGCAGTTCTTCATGAACTGCTCCAGCGTGGAGCATATGTTGTCACATAGTCTATTTCTCTTTTCTACTATTGGGAAGAGGGAGGAAAAAACCAACCAAACTACGGAATAATCATATAATTTGGCTTTATCTTGCATATCTTTCATGTACGGTAGTTGCTAAAGTTAGCACAGTCCAATTAAAGGAGGCAGAGGTCCAAAAAGCCTTCTGAAGAGGCAGGAATCTCCAGACTTGACAACAGCAGCATTGTTTCACCTGACTCTCCCGATCATGCTATGTCCTTACAGGCAGCAATAATTCCTGGGCATGGCCTCAGCTTAATAAGACCATCAGTGTTCAGCAACTTCATATGTTGCTTCACCCTATGTCTCATTTTTAATGATAGTCCTTACTCACTGAAAATCACCTATGCCATATGTTCACCTAGAAAGCGTATGGTGTTTTTTTCCCGAGTGGAAGAGAAAATCATAGAATCACAGAATTGTCAGGGTTAG
>NW_009736943.1:0-1085 GCF_000703405.1 Apaloderma vittatum | reverse complement strand
CTTAAAACTTAAGTTTGATTACAACATTCCCTCCTTACTTAAGTAAGTATTTGTTACCTCTGTAGTTTCCAAACCAAAATTATCATATGATGGTGGGTCCTGTGCTGGTGGATCGTGTTGTCTTGATGATGCTGTTGCAATTTTTCGAGTCCAATTAGTTCCTCTTTCGAATTCTGATCAGAATCAATGTTTCATTTTTCTCTTTTCAAAGTTCAGTTTCTCTGGACTTGGGCCTGAGTTTGTAACGATCCAATTTCTTTCAATACATCCACCACCATATGCTGCAAGATAAACAGAAAAACAAACTTAATCATGTTTCAAAGTTAATTTTAGAGTCTCCAGGTCCACGGTTGCTTTCTTCACCCGAGTGTAGTGGATACACATGTCTGATTCAGCAATCTTGATTGCAGTGAAGGTGGCCAACAACACTTGCTATGGTCCTTTCCACCGTTCCTTCAAAGGCTCTTCATTCCAAACCTTCACATACACATAATCTCCTGGTTGTATTTCATGGACTGGGTTTTCCAGAGTCAAAGGTCGGTTTCACACCAACGTACTTCGGAGCCTGGCTCAGGTTTTTCCAAGAGAAAGCAAATAGTTATAGATATCTTGTTTCCCGGATACATGCATCTCTGGATTAGCTTCAGGACTTTCATATGCTTTTCCATACACTATTTCATATGGACTTGCTGACATCCCACTTTGAGGTTTTACTCTTATTTGTAACAGTTCAAGTGGGAGCGCCTGAGGCTATTGTACAGTTTCTTTAGCTTGATTGGTGCGACAGGGAAAGGCTTCTGGCCATCCAGAAAAAGTGTCACCCCCAACTAATATGTATTTATACCTTCTACACCTGGGTAGCTCTGTAAAGTCTATCTGCCAATAATCTTCTGGCTCTACTCCCGTTTTTATTTTGCCCATTTGAACGTTCTTTAGGACAACTGGATTATTCTTTAAACAAATCTCACATTTTGCCGTGACTCATTTAGCCATTTCTAACATTCGTACTGATACTGCACTCCTTTTTAGGAGTTGTACAATGGCTTCCACACCGCAATGACACTCCCGATGTTTTATTTGCAAAA
>NW_009736942.1:0-41084 GCF_000703405.1 Apaloderma vittatum | reverse complement strand
AAGGGTGCACTCCATCCCCTCATCCAGGTCAGTGATAAAGATCTTAAACAGGAGTGGTCCCAGCACTGAGCCCTGGGTGTCACCACTCGTGACCAGCTGCCAGCTGGATCTAATTCCATCAACCACAGCTCTTTGGACCTGGCCGTCCAACCAATTCCTAACCCGGGCAAGTACATGCCCATCCAGGCCATGGGCAGCCAGCTTCTCTAGGAGAGTGCTGTGGGAAACTGCGTCAATTGCCTTGCTAAAGTCAAGGTAGACAACATCCACAGCCTTTCCCTCATCCAGTAAGCAGGTCACCCTGTCATAGGAGGAGATTAGATTAGTCAAACAGGACCTGCCCTTCATGAACCCGTGCTGACTGCGCCTGATTACTTTAACTTCAGTCCACAGCTCTGTAACTCAGTTTTTCAGTTGCTATTTCAAGCAATGTGATTATGAATTTTTAGGATCTTAATACCTGCCTGCTACAAGGTTACTATCAATGTATTCACTACAGTTTGCTATGCTGTCATCAGGTCACAACTAACGACTGTGTCACTGCTCTACTGACCTTTAGCAAGATGGATCAAACAGTCTAGAGTCAATAACTTCCATTATTTTAGGAATAATCCTGTGGGATGTCTGCTTTATAAGAAAATCTAACAGATCAAACACTTACAAAAAACAACCAACAGACACACAACAAAAAAAATCTCCTACTCTTGACCAACATCAAAATTTGGGCTGCATTCCAATTAAAGTCACAGATAACCAGCAAACCACACTTGGACCCATTCTTCAAGTATCTGAAATTAACACTTTGTATCTCTTGCTGCTGCCTAATACCTCTCATTTTCTGGATAAAATTGCCTTTTTTGCTGTTGTATACTTTAGTCAATAGGTGGCAATACCTACTCTCATACATTTCTTCCATGGGCATTTGTGATGCTATTTATCCTCCATCATTTTATATCAGCCTTCAATAACTACTTCCATTCTGCTTGGCACAAAAAAATAACCAACCCGTATCATGCACATCCTGGCTTTTAAAGACACGAGTTTGACATTAAAGTCTTTATTTTCAGAGCCTACTCTTACTACCATTAACCACCAGTAAATACTGGTGTTTGGACCTTCTCTTAGCCTCCTTCCCCAAATTCTATCTCATCCCACTCATTTGAGAGGCAGATATTTTTGATAGGAATACTTTAGAGTCTGCTGTCTTTGCTTTGATACATTGGTAATTCTGAATGAGATGTTCCTATTTAGTCTGAGGAAGAAGTCAGGCATGATTGTGTTGCATTATAAATAGTTTTCAGGGGTACTAACTACTAAACAATTAATTCATTTTTAGAAGCTAGCTAATCCATAAATACTGCAATGAAGCTTCTACAGAGCTGTGTTTTAAGTGGCAAGTGGGGTTCTCTTGTTCTTTTTTCACACTGCTCACGATATACATAAATATATCCACATTCCTTTGTCACTGTTTAACCTTGATAGGCCACTCTAAAGAGATCATTTCAACAAGACTTTTATTTTTTCCTTGCAGACCCCCAAATAGCATCAAAGATTTACCCAGCCCCTTTTCTAACAGTACCTAATAGAGGATGATATAAGAAGAATGTTTTTCCTTTCATCTGGTAATGGAAAACTGCTCCTGCAGCTCTATCGATCCATACGGAAGGGACATTCTAAGCAAGAAGCTACCAACTATATTGTTTATTATATCAGATACAATGCAGTGAAATAATAAAAACAGAATAGAAGTTGGTTTTTTTTCCTGTTACGTGACTTTGATAGCCAGATGCCTCTGGAGAATGACCAGCAGAACAGGGAAGATCTTGAAATGTATTGGTTTCAGAAAAGTTTCTTTAATCCAAGATCAATGAAGGCAAGTAAAAAGTTATTACCTTCAGGTTTAGCTGCTTGGATTTCTGTCAGCACGAATTTAAGCAATTACTAAACCCTGGTTACTTGCTTCAGCCTGTGTTGTTCCTCCACTTGTGTTTCAGAGCTAGGTGTATTATTGCACAGTGAGCTGATCTGGATTAAAAGTAATAATTTTGGCAAGGTGGTTTATAAACCAGAATCCCTCTCATGAGTCCAGTAACGGCTCTAAGGCTTTTCAGCTGGTAAAGAAAACAGCAGAAAATTTGTAGTGGTAAATAGTAATGCATTTCAACATTTTTTACAAATTTCCACAATAATTTCTAAAGAGTCTTCATACTGTGAAGGACTATAAAGTCGGCAAAGATTATTATTATGTTATCATTCCATTTTATTATCAATTTCTATATATTTTGCCTGGAAAATTTTAGTAATGCCATTTTGTATTCAATTTTGTCATGTAATAGTAAAGACAACCTACTGCCCAAGATTATATTCTAATAATTAGATATATTAATTTAATTATAACATAGTTGTCTTGCTTTATTATAATACATCAGCTACAATGAAAAAGAAAAAAAGAAAAAGCAATGCAAAGAACGCAAGAAAGAATGCAAAAAATGAACACCAGCATGCCACATTCTACATGAAGGCACAATGGACATAAAAATAGAGAACAATCTGAATAATCAGTAATACTAATAAACTGTCACTCCTAAGCAATATAAATGAACCGATTCGATTTACACAATCCACTAGCCTCATTTTATCTCATAGCAATTATCACAACCTGAATGATACACTTGTGTGCTACGGGAAATACAATCCTCTGCCTTCCCTGAGTCCTGCTAAATAAGCAAATTAAATCAATTGTCATCTTAATGGAAAGTATCAAAATAAAGTCCTTAAGGCCTTTCATCCTGTGGAAAAGAGGAGAGAAATGCGCTATAAAGTCCTTTTGGTTTTGTTTTTCGAATAAGAATGAATATTTTACAAAAAGTTTTTTAATAACACTGAAAACCAACACCCTTTTCACTCACATAATTCAGTCCTCTTTCCAACATGAAGGAAAGAAGCAATGTTACTTTAGCTATTATTCAGATATATGACTGCAGCAAGCAAACAGCTTCTTCACGGCAGTGACATGTTTAGCTTCAAGCAGAATTACACAACTTATTTTTTCCTTGCCAAATCAAGACAATTAAAATTTCACAAACTTGCTTATTGACAAATAACATGGTAACCAGTGTCTTAAGTATTTGATAAGGAATTTTTTTCACTTCTCTGTCAGATAGAGAGCGATTGAACAGGCGATCCTGTTTCCACATGATTTTCCTAACTATGATTTTTCACATTTCATGAGTTGTGGCACTCAGAACTCACATAGTTCTTTGCAAAGGCAACCCCAAATGAGCAGTTGGAGTAGAAAGTCCTAATATTGCAACGCAACAAGTAGAAAGCTAAGGCAAGGAAATGAAAACCATCAACAAGGTCTTGAAGAAAGTGTGCAACAGAACTGTCAGACCAGTACTGTCCTTACTCATTTATCTTTCTGCTATTTATTTTGTATTTTACTACCGTTCAGAACTCATAGTCCCCACAAATTAATAAGAAAGAAGACATTTCATTAAGCTTTTACACAGCTCAGACTGGAATACATCTGGTTTTCAACTTGTTTTTATGCATGCAGAAATAAAACAGAAAAACATCCAGCTAGCAGAACAAAATAAACCAGAATTTCTTTCCAAATAAGTCTTTCAATCTTATTTTCCAGATTCAGATCAATTTTTGCTGGGGACTGAAATCCCTATCAATAGAATAGAAACCTGGCTTAAAGACGACAAGATTCTGTGCTATTTGTTTTCAATTTTTTCAAGCTAAAAAGAACAACAAATGGAGACAGAAGATCACGTATATCAAATTACCTAAAAACTTGACTTCTCCACCTTGAAAAAAACAAAGAACAACAAAAACATATTTCTTGTTTAGGAAGTTACAATGAGCCACCCTTGCCTTTACTGTCCAATGAAAAATTTTAATATTGGCCTCAGATGCTTCTTTCTATAGAGACAGGAAGAGTTCTGCAGTTCTGGTGCACTCAGACAGGGTAGCTGTGCAAGAAAAATAAAACTTATGGCAGCAGGTTGCTATCAGATCAGTTTAAATGTCTCAGTTGATTTCAGTCTTACTGTCACAGTTTCACTGTCAATTTAATCTGGCATCAACTGGCAATGAGCCCAGATAAACCCCTCCCACTGATCCTTTCTTCCTTCTTACTTACTCTCATTTCTTTTGATGAGGCATAAGAGTTAATGAGGCCATTGAACTCGTGAGAGTAGGAAATGTCCTTACGAACCCTTGTGTTGACACAAGACGGGAACCAGCAGGCAGCAACAGGATTGCAGTCAGCAGTCAGAGATGCTGCCAGCTGAAAATGACTGAAACCGTGGTGTTAGGGGACACCCA
Organism: Apaloderma vittatum; assembly: GCF_000703405.1. Lineage (NCBI taxonomy): Eukaryota > Metazoa > Chordata > Aves > Trogoniformes > Trogonidae > Apaloderma > Apaloderma vittatum. The sequence continues at coordinate 36,749 of NW_009736942.1, read as the reverse complement.
ACCAGCAGAAAGACGTGCCATATGCTCATAGAGATTTCTGTACAGGCTTGTGAAGTGCTGGAAGTTGTAGAATTGTGTTAACCTCTCCCACAGTCAGGTTGGTAATCCCCTCTGACAGAGGTAATTGGTACAGGTCTCTGGCATCATGATCCCTCACACATACAGCTGCTTTTGTCACATGGTGATAAACTAAGAGTTTAGCAAAGGAGATATGATTATTCCATATGAAGAATATCAGGAGACAGGAAACAGGGGTATGAAGTGCTTAACTATACTTGGAGGCAGGACTGGCACAAATGAGCGTCGCTAAGTTTGGTTTAACAGTAGACAAGGGAGTTTTTGCACCAGCTTCCCATTAGAAAGAGTGAATCTAAAAAGCCTACTTTCAATTTTAAAATTGTTCAGTTTATGAAAAACACTTACAGTTTGGTTGCTAAAGACTTCTTCAGAAGATTTTCTCTACTTCTGTATTACCATAATCCACTGGTCCTTGTTTGCCAGTACAAAAGTGTTCAGCTAATAGTCAGAAAAGTAAATGCTTCAAGTATAATACAATTGCAAATAAGAAAAAAAAACCACAAAAAACAGGAGTATTTAAATATTTTTTTTCCAAAAAATGAACAGACAAAATTTCCTTTAATCTTGCCAGTTCAAAAGTGTTCAGCTAATAGTCAGAAAAGTAAATGCTTCAAGTATAATACAATTGCAAATAAGAAAAAAAAAAACACAAAAAAACAGGAGTATTTAAATATTTTTTTCCTAAAAAATGAACAGACAAAATTTCCTTTAATCAGATTTGAATATAGAGGATGACATTAAACTAAGTGCTTGGTATAAATAAACAAATGACTCCTAGAAGTTTTTTGCAGCATTTAAGCAAAATTCCTCATAAAGTATGCATTTTGTTAAGCTATGGACAGACACAAAAAAGATCATGTTAGAAAAGAAGCACTTCTGTCCTCCACAGCAAAAATAAACAAAAGCCCTTCTATTGTTCGTGTACTTGGGCCAACTGTGCTGAGATTACCTGAGGCTGTGAAACAGAAAGATTCCTAACTGCTGCAAAGACACTCTCTGTGAGTCTCCAGGTCTCTCACTGGGAGGTAGAAAAGGTAGTCTTGGCAAAAATGGGCATACACATGACACTTGTGTTTTTTAAGATAGATAGCCAGATAGATAGATTGGTATTGTGAGACTAACACAAAAATACTAAGCTGCGTATATGATACTTAGTCATGGTTGCTTTTTCCTCTGTATTTTCAAATAAACTTCTTGCATGAAGGTACTTTTTGCAAGATGCACCTGAGATGGCTTAAATCCACTTTTGAAGATGAGAAACCGAGCTAGGCCAGTCCAATGCACAATCCCAGGCAGTATCTTTCCAATCAGACTTTCAGGCTGTCACTAGGAGGAATCTTAGAAAAAAAAATTAGACTATATGAACAAGGCAAAAGTGAACAAGAACTACAAGGAGCTTGGTGACATTTGCTCTTTTGGAGAAGAGCGATACTACACAACAGAGAACTGCCTTAATCAGCACACTGGGTAAATTCACAGCTTTTCTATTTGCCCACAGCATCCTGTGAGGAGCAGCAAATTTCTCCCCTCTCTGTGCCAAGAACACTCATCGATCTCCTGCACAAGTAGGTGTTACACTGCTACTTGGCAATACCAGGACACACTTTTAGTCTTCCCGTCCAATGTCGGCACCCCTCAAGGGAAGCTTTCAGGTTCCTCTCCAGCTTCACTGTTCCATTCAGATCTGCTTTGCATCATGAAGAGAGAATAGAAATTTTGAAAAACTGCATCTGAAACACTCATTGGAGAAAAGCTAAATTCCAAGAAACTTCTGATGACTCAATAACAGGAAGACACATAAAAATTTGTTCTCATATTTAGCTTTTATTAAACTTAATAAATTCACTCAGAGACAAAAATCCCATGGAAAATACTGTGCCTCCAGCTTGTGTTCCTATCTTATCTAAAGTTAATAAGAAAAACAATGAATAGGAACTGGAGAGTGTGAAATCAGATTTAGAATGAAGTGGGGATATTGTGTACCAATTTTTTTTGAATTGTAAGCAAGAAGATATTTCTAGCAGCAGCACTTTCATTAGAAACATTACGAGACCACCTATTAAAAATCAGGTGGTCTCTGTAGAACCACTCCTTGAAACATGAGATGTTTGAGAGAAGGAAACGTAAAAGTGATGCATAAGGAAGATAGTTTCCCCTTGGATGAACCAAAACACATTGGTTTAGAAGTTTAATGTTAGTCTTTTATTTGGATGCAATATTTCCACTGCCAGAAACTTCTGTTGGTTTATACCACCAAAGAGCTGCCATTAGAAAATGCATGTTTTTCCAAAGGTGGCTGGCTCATCCTAAGGACAATGGAGACCATCCTCCCAGAACTGTATATCAGTAAAATCTTTCTGAGTGGTCTTTCTGTGCTGCATTAAGGTGGAGATGTACCAACACTAGCAGCATCCCGAAAGAGGAAATGTATGTCAGAGCATGAAATATATCCAGAACAAGAAGATCCTTTACCTGCACTGTAGCTATCACTGCGTAGGAGGGAGAAAATCTTCATCGGTTAAAATGCATTAAAGCAATTGCTCTTCAAATGTGTATCATGAGATGTCCTTGGCAACTGATTGATGTTTATGGACTAAATGCTTTAAAAGCGTCAGGTATTTAAAAAATAACTCTTGTAAGATATTTAATTCTGGTTACTTATTGTTTATGTTTTTTTTTTCAACAGAGGACCTAATTATTAGCTTCTGAGTAAGTATTATGTAAATTAATGACAAAAAATATAAACATCTCCACTGCCACCATGAGAATGCCATTCACTCCTGCTTTCTATTGATAATATTTATAAAATAAAGCAGACAAATTTAAGTATTGTTTTTAGTAACTGAATAGAAATAAAACTATTTTGAAATTTGATTCTTTGATTTGCACAGCAGCTAAACAGTTCTAGAAATAAGTACTGTTATCCAAGCTGCAACTCTCAGAAGCTTCAGACAGTACAGCTGTTCTTGATTACATACAGTTAAGGAGGCACCAAAGATAGAAATAGACACAAAAGGAACACTGAATACTCAGGTTTCTACCTAACAGAAAACTAGTACTTCAGTAAAGTAATTGATGACTCACAGAGATTACTCACAACATAGGCACAATTCTTAAAATCTTTTTTTTCCTGTTATTTAACGGAATCTAACCTTCCCAACTTAGAAACAGACCAGTGTATATAGGAATAAATTGAGTTATTATGTCTAGTCATACCTATTATATGACAATCCCTAAACACACCAGAATTAATTTAATAGAAAATTGGAATTGTCAATCATTCTGAGACTCTATCACCATATCACTACATCACTAGGAAGTGTTCAGCTAAATCTCTACATCAGCAGCAAAGATCTAGCTTGAGAGTTAATACATCTAGAATTAATCAGTCTGAAATAAGTCAAATTATCCAGCTGCCAATAAAAATAATTTATATGAGGTCATGCAAAATATCTTTGCAGAGTCTGCAACATTTGTGCAAGTTCTTAAGACATTTGACATGATAAACAGTTTCTGTGCTATCAGTGTTAGGCAAAATAGAACTCTGAAGTAATAAAATACACCCTGTATGCCTTCTTGATGTTAATAACTGATGCATGAAGCAGTTCTTTTTCCTTTCTGTAGCTTTTTTTGGTTTGTATAAGAGGAAACAGCAGGGTCACAAACGTTATCAAATTCCACTCTTAACTACACCATCACTAATTATAACAGTGTAAATTAAATACTAATTTAAACTCATAGTTTATCTGAGGTATTAAAGTAGCAGAAGATGCCAGTAAAGACTGAGAACTAACAAGTTTTGATTCTATTCATCTAGAAAGCAGATAGAATAAAAAAGGAATGTTCTAGTATAAATATATTAAATAATTTAAGATATTATTTCTTAAGAGTAGTAACAGAAAAAAAAAACCCCAAAACCGAGGAATCGACTATTTAAACTCTGTAGGTTACAAAAACCACTTCACACAAAGCAGAATTTTGAGTCAAAGTTATATTATATCAATCTGAAAGAAAATTTTCTCTAAAAATCACTCCAAACACAAGGCAGAGGTTGCATTCCCTGAAATACATAAATAAAGCCAGTTCTGATTGTCATGCATGTCATAAAAGAAAAAGCCCAGAAATAGAGACAAGTGAGAAATTTCATTGATACAATAGGGAGGGTACAGCAGCACAAGTTAAGGAAAAACATCAAGACAGTACATATGTGCCTAGTGAAGGCAAATTATTCCGAAAGCACAGAACTGGTAGCGCTGGAGAAGAGCTGAGGTTAAGTGGCAAAACAAGAAGTGCTCTGCGTGTGTACCTATAGAAAGGTGAGGAATTGTTAAGTAATTGTCCCTTTATACATATAAAAAAATAGTAGAAAAAGGAGAGATTATCTTATATAATAACATTCTTTGCAGTTTTTACTTGGGCAAAGATATTCCTAGATTATCTTTGCAGATACTCTGCAAAAGGTATATTTCAAGGACGAATCACTGAAGATTAAACTAATTCTTTTATAAAATGACACCACGGATTATGAGTAGTAATAACACATCACCCCACTTGCACTTGCAGCCTAATCTTTTTAAAAAATTTTTCTCAAAGACTTTTTGCTTTTCACTTGTATCTATGGTGAACAACACAAAAAACAGGTTGCAGTTTTGTTATCCAGATGCTGAGGAATGTTAGCTTTTGCAGGGATTCTTAAGCCTGTTAAATGCCTCTGCACTGTATACATGAAACAGCAGATTTCACTAGACATGCCTTCTTTAATGAAGTCAAGAAAGAGCTGGATTACATATTAGTATCAAACAAGGAAATAAATTTTTGTAAGATACTTAGAGAGACTTGAACAAACATACCAAGTAAATAAGTTAAGGAGAAGAAATTAAAGAAAGAAAACCTATGAATTTGAGAATTCTTGGGTCTCTGGTGACAAAGGTAAGCCTAACTTTTTCTACCTTCTCCTTAGGTAATTTTTTTTCAGGTTATTAACAGTGTGGTTTTTTACCTCTCCACTAAATGACTAACAAATGAAGTGCTTCATACTGAGCAACACTTCAGTCTCCCACAAATACTGGCAATGTCCTTCTGGAAGGCTGTTATACCAGCAGTGCAAAAGCTGCTTAGCCTTGTTCTCTCATATCAAACAGATGTAACATCTTCATATCAGTTAAAGACATTTAAGAATTGATAGTAATGGTTTACAAACTATGCTAAAAGTTCTGTATACACTCATCTGATGGAAAACTCTCATGTGTATACTACAGTTCTGACCATTTAATATGAACAATGAAGCAGTCTGCAGCTCCCTCTCAGTAGCCCCAAGGTACTTCAGGAAACACAACCAGAATAGCGTAATCTTTCTTAGAGTACACGCAGAATAGACAGAATTACACATAATCCTTTCTTCTTCAAATTAGAGCAGAAACACATGGAAGAGTTTTCTTGGGAGGGTTGTGAGTTATTTCATGGCTGCTGGCAGCTAACAGTAACTTTTAAAGAGATTTTTATGAGCATGTCTGGCTTTAGGTTAGGAAGGAGAACATTTTGTCGATAGGAACAGCGGAATTCCCATGGAAAAGTTGCCTGAGTAAACAGTTGTTTTAAGGCATGTAACTGTGAAATAGGAAAAAGAAAATCTTTATAGAAGTGTTTTTATACCTGTAGGTTCATATATCGAAGTGAAAAATGATATAGACATTGTCAATAACTTAAACAAATGCCAATGTAATAAAAAATTATACCAACATTGTATTTTCTAAAGGCACACCAAGATCTAGAAACTCTATTTTTTTAAACAGTATTTTGGGACTGAAACACTGTAGAAGGTTAAGTAAGACACTGGAGACTGGACATGAAAGAGTTTGTAATTTAAACTCACCACAGAACTGAAAAAATGGAAGTAGGCCTGCCTTTCCCATTGGGTTCATAGAAATTTTGAAATTATTTCTCTGAAACATTTTTATGTCAAATTAATGATCAGTTTCTTTCACTGTTTCTGTTATAAAGTCTTGTTCACAGGTATGACTAAAACTAAAATTACAGATTACACACTTTGGTTTTCATGTTTGAATGCAATGTTTATAAACAGGCATATCTGATCTTATACAAAGTTTATTCGTGGAAGAATAATGTGATTTGAGAAAACCAAAGTGTATATCCGATTTGATCAAAATGGTTTGGGGCGGGGGACACAGAGGACTCTTTGTTGTTACTTGGCATAGTTGCCATTGAATAAACAGTAATCTAAGCATAGATTTGTACAAATACTTAAAAGAACATGTTTTCAGACTAAGCGAACAGATTACCAAGACCTTTATGAGCACCTTAACAGGAACAGATAATGATATAGCCTTATAAACAAATCAAGTTTCTTTGTTACAAGACATTTGTGATATTCAGGGTACAAACATCTGAACTCAGGAAAAACAATACCTACAAAGCATCTTTGTACTATGAGTGAGGTTTTAACAATTAATATTCTGGGGACATAGGATTTCTCTAAAACACTACAGGGAAAGGTCTGGCATGACAAAGCATATTCTGAAAGAAATCTGTTTACCCTTTAAGATCTGGTCTATCAATACTATGTGGAAATAGGGTGATTTGGGTTTTGGCTTTTGTTGTTCTTTTTTTTCTTCTTTTTTTTTGCTTTTTTTCCTCTTGACATTTTGAAAAAGTTTAAAGTTGTTCATCCAGTTGTTACTTTTAAAAATAGCCTAATTCTTCTGGGAAGACCTTGGAAAAACCTTTATCGACAAGAGGATAAAATTTAAAGCTTTTTGTAAAATCATTCAACTTTTCTTTTCCCCTGGAACGATTAATTCTGGCAACATTTTATACTTCTGTTAAAAATAAAAGTCATAGTCCAGGAATGTGAAGTCAGTGGAAAAAAAACCAAACAACTAACCTATGAATATACAGCTCACATATTTAATATCAGAAAGTTCCAGAAGGCAATCCTTAGAGTAATTAAAAATAAAGTTGTCACAATAGTATAGCAGACTAACTAAAATATTTCTCTGAACACTATTATAATTTTCCTAGTAGTTAGCATTTATTTTATCATAATGAGCAATATTGACATAAATCCTTAAATGTATCGAGTCTGCTTTCCAAACTCTTATTTTGTGTGTTTATATATCTGTATAAATATATAAATTCACATATTTACATGAACAACAATAGAAAAAAAAGCAATTATCATCTTCTAAACTCAGTATTTCTACCTGAGGCTGAGATATTTGATAGTGCTCATTTCTTTACACAGCTTCCTTTTTGCATACACTTAAACCCGAGCTGACAGCTACCCAGGAGGTGCAGGAATAAGGTGTAATTTACCAGACTTTCAAGCATTATTTAACCCTGTAGTGTCTGGAGAGGATTCCAGGTGGATCCATTTTATGACAGCCTGGAAAGATTGGAGGTTCCTGCAGCTTTTATGAATAGTATAGCTATGGCAATTTGATTTAATTCCCACCTTTTGAAAGTATTTTATGCAGAAAAAATGTAGTCATGAAAAGGTTCTATTGCTCACATAAAATTGTACAGAAATTCTGAAGCATAGCTACAGGTAGAAAGTTGATCTATTGAAGTCGCACATTTTGAATTGTAAGCCACTTTCAACATAAAATTGTAATGTCTGACATTAATGGTGTTCTTGATACTGAATATTACTGTCATTGGGTATTTCTTGAAACTAAAACTGAAATTACATACTTCAAGCGACAAGCCCAAACTGCTCAGCTATGAACTGTGCCTCATTTCATTTACCATGGTAACTTCTACCAAATTATCTTTATAAAGACAGAACTAATTCTTACTGCACTTGTCATCTTAGTTCATTGACATGACCCATATAAGAAAGTTCAAAATTTCACTGGTCATATTGAAAAAAAAAATTGTACCAATTCCAAATATTTTGCATGCCAGTAAGGGGACTAAAACTATCTGTATTCAAAACAATCAAAAATATTTTACTCACAAAAAATAATTAAGCAATTTTAAACACATTTCTAGATCAACTTTGTTATTGTGAATCAGTTATTTTTGTAAAATAACTGAATCATCGTTGAATGTTGTGCTGGTTTTGGCTGGGATAGAATTAATTTTCTTCAACAGTAGCTGGTAGAGGCTCTGTTTTGGATTTGTGCTGGAAACAGTGGTGATAACACAGAAATATTTTCACCAACACTGAGCAGTGTTTACTGTGTCATGATCATTTCTGCTTGTCAGATAATCCCACCAGTGAGGAGGCTGGAGGTGCACCAGGAGTTGTGAAGGGACATAACCAGGACCCCAACTGATCAAAGTTTGTCTCAATCCACAAGTTTTCTCACTTTTACCCTTCCAATTCTTTCCCCCATCCCACAGCAGGAGTGTGAGCAAGCAGCTGTGTGACTGTGTGGGTCCTAATTGCCAGCTGGGGTTAAACTAGATGAGTTTAAAAAAAAAGTAATTTAAAAACTTAAGCAAAAGAATGTGGAAAACACTTTATCCTGTGAGACCACCAATGAAGTATTTGTAAAAAAACCTTTACTTGTTTAAAGTACAAATTTTATATGAGTTATTTGAAAGTGCTTTTCTCAATCCCATGGGGTACAACATTCATACAAAGTGACGTAACTTTAATGTAAAATCTGAAGTCCTTATTTTAACAACTTTGAAAATAGTAGAATCGTAGAATCGTAGAATGGCCTAGGCTGGAAGGGACCTTAGAGATCATTTTAATCCAGCCTCCCTGTCACCAGGGACACCACCTCTCGACTAGATCAGGCAACACATGGGGACCGAACGGGAAGTTGCAATGTACCTGTCAAATCGTAGTAAAGAAGTTGTAGGACAGAAGTCCAAAGTCTCTGGGCATCCTGTCCTACTGCTGTACTGTCCTCAGTACAGGGAGGAAAAGCTTTTCCTTACATCCAGCCTGAACATCTCCTGTCTCAGTTTATGCCCATTGTCCCTCTTCCTCCCACCAGGAACAGCTGTGAAGAGCCTGATTCCATCTCCTTCATAACCTCCTTGCAGTCACTGCGGGGCTGTTCTTAGATGTCTGTGAAACCATCCCCAATCCAGGGTGAAGCAGCCCTCAGCGTCTCCCCACTGGACAAGTGCTCCAGCCTCACACCATCATGGGGTCTCTCTGCCAACCTCACGCCAGTTTATTGATGTCTTTCTTCCATCAGGGTCCTGAAACTGGAGATGGTATGGTGTTACTATAACAAGTCCATTCTTGAATAGTAATTCCACTACTGATACAATCAGAGATTGTGATGAAGGGCATATTCTAAACTTGTTGTTTTTCCAAAAGAATTATCTCTTCATGCACTATTATACACTAGCATTGTTTTCATGTAATGATTTTGCTTTTAGGTTAGACTGTTGTTCAATCTACAAAGATGAGAGCAGATCTATAAAGATCAAAGTTCTTTGTCACTGCATTCCTACTGCCAAATTATAATAGAAAATCAGCATAATATTTTCCTCGGAAAGGATATTTTTAAAATTACCACTTTACATATAAAACCTTGCTAGAATATATACAAAAGCACCAGGTGGTGAACACAATGCATTAACATGAAGAAATTAAATAATTATTTTCTAAAATAGAAAACATTACCATTTAGTTACACAAGACAACTATTAAGATTTTTTTTTCTATATTAACATATAGGGGGAGAAAGAGACAATCTACAGTGCTAGTATGCAAAGGTTCTCACTGAGAATGTTGTAGGCAGTCCTCTAAGTAATAAGGCATTACATCATCCTATGAGCTCAAAGTTTATACATGTAAGAAGTGAAAAAAGATGATGAGGAAATTGAGCCCAAACTGAGAAAAAAATCCAGCTTCTTGGATTAGAACCTTATTTCCTATTCTATGCCTGCAACCCAAGGTTAGTATACTTGTCATTTGCTTTTTCAACAGCTAGGACGCTTTCTTTGAATTTCCTGTGTCAATGCAGTTATTTCCCATGAGAACAGTTATTAAAGGCAGTGAAATGACTCTATACATTATATTCAGGAAGTCACCTCTAGCGACAGAAGGTTTTTATAAAAACAAGGATTTCATCTCTTAGCATAAGTGACTGTTTTTTAAAAATAGGAGCTAATTAGATAGGAAATTGCAAGTACAGCTTTGCAAAAAGTAGTGTCAATAACACAACTCTGAACAAATCCGCGAGTTGAAATAAGCCCAGTTTTGGTAAATTGTGTTAATTACAACTTGCTCTGCTTTGTAAGTACTTAGCAGATCTATATTTGATAAACACAAAAGGTTGATTCCATTTTGCCTTGTGCGTAGAACACAACTAGGGCATTGGTTTATATGAATCCGAGCCTGGTTGCAGTAAAAACTCATCTTGTGTAATGACATAGGCTGCTAATCTCAAATAAACATGGGTCATGTGAAAACAGAAGACAAATAAACAAACAAACAAAAAGTATAAAATATTACTTTCAAATCTTTTTTCCCAGATTGAGTGTTCAATGAAGGCATGCATGCCAGAGTTATCGATGCTTGCAATGAAGGTGCTTTGTCCTGGCTATAGCATGCTCCTCCCAGGACATCTTTGCATTCTTCTCATACTTTTTCTCCTTCCTTCTAAATTTAATAAAAATAGTAAATGAATGTAGCTTCTCGTATCTTCACATTTGAACAGAAAATAGTCTTTAAAGCAAGGAAAAAAACCACACTAAACAACCCAAAGCAACTTTGTAACTCCTAAATTTTAGTCCAAAATTTGTCACTCATATGCTGCAAGACAAGCTAAGGTACAGATTATCTGCTTTTCTTAAATCATTGCCTTTGGCCTTGTATGAAGACCTTATCGTGGAAACTGTGGTATATTGCATGGTAGGAAGCGAGCTGTGCGAGAAATCATTTTAGAAGGGGTTCTTTCCTTCTAAGTTAATGGTTAGGGACAACTTCAATTAGTCCTTCACCTGTCTGATGTGATAAATCAGCTACAGTCTTAATCCATATATGATGTTCAAGAAAGAAATTCAAACAAATTTTCTTAAGAATGGCCCCACGTAATTTTTAACATTTTTATTTTTGTAAACTTTTTCTTTAATGGCTTTTATTTTTGGAGAAACTACCGAAATTGATCAATTCCAGAGATGAGAATCTTTTAGTTAACTACATTTTGTCAGAAAATTTGTTAAGAGATACTGACACTTGGAACTGCTTAGAAAAGGAGAACCTTTTAAAACTAAAGTTAAAAATATACTTTCATTTGAACTTTCAAAGAACTTAGACCACAAATCCATTAATACAATCTGAGAATTCGACATACTGCTAGAAGTTGCCATTAACTAGGATCGTAATATTTCATTTGTTTGTTTGTTTGTTTGTTAATGTGACCCAAAATAAATTTTACCCTCGTTTTTAGAGATGCAGATACAAACATCTCTATGTATGTCTCTGTCCAGAAGCTGTTTAGCAGCTTGAAATAATTTGAGAATGCATGGAGATTAATTTATGACATTTCCCACCAGAAAAAAAGAAGGTAGATAGATAGTCAGGAAGAGCTAAGAAACCTATAAGAAACAAAATAGAGACTATCTCCAGCAATAACTCATATCTGAGAGTAACGTCACATTCTCTGGGAAGCCTTGAAAGACAACTCTCCTACTGCTATGCTTGTTGCAAATAAGACACAATTTGTAAAGCAGGATCATAGTGAATAGGTTGCTACACTGAATTCTTCCCCCTTGCAATCCCAGGCTTCTCTGGAAACTCTTAGGTAGATGTTAAAACCCTTACCTTTCCAGTTTTCTTCCTTTTGATGCTCCTGAGAACACTGTAAAAGAAGAGATGATACTTTCTGGCTCTACAGGACAACACATTTCCATTCCAGGAAGCCATGAGGGCTTCTCCTTGCAGCTTCTGCGGTCCAAAACAAGGGGAGATGCTGGAGAAAGAATATATCTGTTTATCTTACACCTACTCTAACATCTTCCCTTTGGGAAGGCAGAAATAGACCTTGGAAGCAGGAGAGGTAAAAGATTTTGTAGAAGACAGTAAGTTTAAAACCAGAAAGAGCTTTGGTCAGATATCACGCTTCCCTATCATCTTGCAAAGTTGACTGAATCTTTTCCAGTAGTAATTTAATACAAACACAAGAATCATTTTTAGTACAGCTGAACATCAATAAAAGAATTACCAAGTGTCACAGATTTTCGTATTCTAGGATCATACAGCAATCTGTAAGTTTTTTTTTAATCACAGTATCTTTGTCACCACAGTTATGGAAACTATTCACATAAAAATGTGAGAATATTTTAGGTGATATAAAAAATTTCAGAAACAGTAAACAAAATATGACAAAATACTTCATCAGCTGAAGGCAAGATGTTGCTTTATGTGATTATTTATCCCTCTGACATTTTTGACCGTGTTTTAAAGAACTGAGTCTGTCAAAATAAATGTCTGTGAAGCATGTGTAATTGTGTAAGAGTATCTGTAGCACGTTGGCAATTTACTGGAAGTCAATTTCCTTAGGGAAGACTCTCAAGCTGTGTGAAGAAGAAGGAACTATATACTAAAAACCAGACCGTTTGCAAGTGTTTATTTAGTAGAGGTAAGATATTCAGTTTTTCAGGTATTTTAAAATAACATGCTCATGCGTAACTTGTTTCTAACAAGCTCAATTTCTTGTACAGTATGTTGTAAAAGCAGAATACTTGAAAAAGGAAACAACAACACAAAAAAGTGATGGAACTACAGAGTGTTACAGTGGTTATAAGGGATGCAACAGGAAACTGGCTGAGTATGAGACCAGAGATTTTGTTTTTCTTTCTTCTAGGAGATTTTATAACAAAGACTGCTATAATATTGTCATTGTAAATTATTCCTTTGTTAATTCTGCTGCACAACGTTTGCATGTCAGGTTCAGACCCAATAGGATAAACGATTTCTATTGGTCCCTCAGAATGCATCTTTAGATTGGCTTTGCTTTTATATGTAGTATTATATTAAGAACCCACATTACTTAATGCCCTTCATTCTCAAGGCCTGTTGAAGGAAACTCATGGTTAGATTAAGCTATCAAATATTAAAGCCGGCTAACTGAATTATCTCAGGCATTAATCTAAATAATTATCTGCTGAAATATTTGCCTCTAGACTCAGGAGAGCAAAGTTTAAGATTTCAGAGCTACAATATTAATATTTCTGTATTTCTTCTGCATCTTAATTGTACCATAAGATGAATATAATTTTAAACTTGGAATGCTGTAACAATTATAGAATCATAGAATTGTTTGGGTCGGAAAGGGCCTTTAAAAGTCGTTTAGTCCCAGCTCCCATGCCATGGGCAGGGACACCTCCCACTTGACCAGGTTGCTCAAAGCCCGATCCAACTTGGCCTTGAACACTTCCAGGGAGGGAGCATCCACAACTTCTCTGGGGCAACCTGTTCCAGTGTCTCACCACTGTCACAGAAAACAATTCCTTCCTAGTATCGGTCAAGGCCCGAGGTTCAGGACATGACTCAGGTTCCCCAATTCCCAGGCCAGTATTAAGGTGGCTTACACCAAGGATCCGAACACAAGGTTTATTTATCAGTCACCTAACAATGATGCATTTAAATCATTCACTTAACACAATCAGCATGCCTCACAATAATGAGCTATTAGCAAGCAAAAGAAACTGGCCTTGCCATAGCTAGCCTTTTGTTAAAGCTGGAAAGAGAGAGAAGGAAAGTGATAGAAAAAGGAAAGGTCACCACCCTTGGATCCGGCCATGACCACGGCACACGCAGCCATCTTCTAGACATGGCCGAAACAGCGTGCAGGTGCCTGGGGTGAGTGCCTTTTATACAGTCAAGTTCCCACCACACAGGCCTTGTGGAACATTACTAGGAACCAGCTTAGGGGATGGTGGGGGCTTCTGAGGGGGTTGTTACCCCTCCCTCTCCCGACTTCCTGCAGCCACAGGTCCAAGCCCTGCCTGCCCCACAGCTCCACCAGTGCAGGGCTGGGGCAGGGGGCTCAGCAAAGGGCTGAGTCACCCCTGCACAAACACGGACAGAGGTGCCAGGCAGGCAGCTCAGACTGTTTGAGACATTTGTCTAGTCCCTGGCAGTATCTAATGTAAATCTACCCTCTATCAATTTGGAAACTGCCATAGTGTCCTATCATTACACGAGCTGATAGAGAGTCCCTCTCCATCATTCCTGTAGGCCCCCTTTAAGCACTGGAAGGCTGCTGTAAGGTCTCCTCAAAGCCTTCTCCTCTCCAGGCTGAACAGCCTCAACTCTCTCAGCCTGTCCTCATAGGGAAGGTGCTCCAACCCCTTGATCAGCTTTGTGGCATTCCTCTGGACCCACTCCAAGGGATCCATCTCTTTCATGCCGGGGGCCCCAGAAGCGAACAAAGCATTGCAGAACAAAGAACAGGAGCAGAGCAGAGGGGAAGAGTCGCCTCCCTCAACCTGCTGGCCACGCTTCTCTTTATGCAGCCCAGTACTTGACTGGCTTTCCGGGTCATGAGTGCACATTGCTGGCTCATGTTCAATTTTTCATCTGCCAACATTCCTAAGTCCTCCTCCCCAGGGCTGATCTCAATCCCTTCAACCCCAGTCTGTATTGATAATGAGGGTTGCCAGTTTAAGCTAAAAGGTAGCATTTTTTCAAGTCACTGAAAAATGCATTTGCATTCTTTTTTTGTCTTTTACAATATAATAAAAAGCAGATTTTATTGTTGAGAGTCAGAAATGCCTGTTTTATAACTCTCTCACGAACTTATGAAGAGCAGCAGTATTTTCTTGAAATATTTTGTGTGAAGCCAGAAACATAGACCTCATTTTTTACAGTGAATGTTAAACTCTTGAAAATATGTGTTCTCTGACCTTCTAAAACAATAGGCAGCTTATTGCCAGCTTTCTCACCAACACCTCCCATTAGTGATAGCTTCCTCCCAGTGACAGTTGGACATAACGATATTTTCACAAAGTTAGGGACTTAACTGATTGATACTGCACTTAAAGCTGTGGCAAAATCCAATGGCAGGACTTTGGAAGGAAGAGACTTTAATACCTAGTGAAACTGAGCCTATAAGAGTTATTTATTGAAAAGAGAAAAGGTCCAATCAGCAATGAAAATATATTCTAGCAAGTTATTCATGCAAAGTAAGTTCAGGTTTATTTCTCATGACACAGATCAATTTTTTCTACTGAGGGTCAAGTGCAAGATTTTTCCAAATAGTCAGTTTTATGTTTCACCAGATTGTCCCAAGTGATTTTTCCAAAGCAAATTAAAACAAACAACAACAAAAGAGAGGAACCAAGACAACACATGCAAAAGCAGCATTTAGGAAAATGATTATAGGAAGTTTCTCTCATTACCTAGGATTCAATTTTAAACAGTTATCCAGAGAAACTCCTGACAAAGACAGAGTCTGCAACCATTCAGCACCTTACACAACAGTGAAAAAAACACTAAACATAACATGAAATTGTGTGGACATACAAAGAAAATTCAATTTTTTTATTTTTTCAGTACCTTAGAGCTATGTTTAATTTTTGTCATTGCTGCAGCTGAAACTAATAATGAGTCTAAAGACTAGATTTTTTCTTAATAGAAACTGTACTAATCTCTCCATATGCATAGATAAAGTTCCTAACTTGACTTAAAATTTCAACAGCCATTTATTACAGACCATGAGAAGCATGACTATAAAGGAGACAGCAGCAACAGAAATAATGTTGCCAGTTATACTTGACTGGGAATACCCTAACTGTTAAATGGACATGTAGTAGATAATAGGACCAAATGTGCTGCAGGCAAAAGATAGATTGATGTCATGGACAACGAACTGAGGATCTACTTTACCAAAAACAAAGAAGCCAGACTTAAAACAATCTGATGGTAATTTGTTATCTTTCAGAGAATGCCAACATGATAATAATTTGGTTCTCTAACACCTCATGATGAAGTGTCACATTTAAACTGGAAAGAAAGGCTATTCAATTGTTTACTTTGATAATCATTACATTGAATTTTCTGATTATCCATAGCAGAATGGCAGATACCTAACTATGAATTATTAATGTAAATTATTTGTGATATTAAATTTTATCACTCTCTGTATTCTTTTCAAGGTGTGAAAAAAGTATTCTTAAAAGTATAAGTGTTTATTGTTGTTGTCGTTATTATTGTTGTTATTATTATTATTATTATTAAAGAGACTGTAAGAAAATGCATGCACATGTTCATACATAAACTGCCAAAAAACCAAATCACATATTCGAGGGCTATGTCTTTTAGAAGCATTACAATAGCCAGGTATAGGAAGAATTACTATTTTGATCATAACACGTAGTCTAGGAATCCTATTTTATTAACATTGTGATGTATTTTAAAAATCATTATCATTGCAATCATTTGACAAGTATGGAATATTGTATCACAGTAGATGGAATACTCTTCATATGCAACATCTACATCTGACTGCTAAAACCCAAATTAATAATATCTAACCATACAGATGCATCACATTTAAATTTCAATTGATAAGAGCCAGAAGATAATATTAAGGAGAATGCCGTCAAGATTAACTGTTTAAAAACCAGAACTATTGTAGTTTTGTATCCCTTTCACTCTCCTAAAGTTCTCTTCAAAATATTGAAGCATTGAAATATGTATTGTTTAACCTGAAATATTGATATTGTTATTACTTAATGGTACTCGACTCTCATCTCTCATATCAATGTATATGTTACTGAAAATATAACTGTAGGAGGGAAGAGATATTTAGAAATGAAAAAATAAGACAACTTTTGAAAAAAAACAAACTTACAGGCCACTTGGGAGCAGGTTCTTCTTTTGTGTAAGAAAATCTACTGGAAAGTAGTAAAATGGAAGAAATTTTTGATACCATGCTACTATAGAATAAACCTAAATATTTAAGTTATTTATACAATAAACACTTATCAACTTAAGTGGAGAAAAATTTAATCTATACAAGGCTGACTGACAGGATATTTGCAGCTTGCTGGTATGGCTTTACCAAGTACAGGTATGATTTGATTATCTTAAACAAATCTCCACTTTTTTTTTTTTTCCAATATTTTATTCTTGGTTTACCTTTAGTTGGCAAAAAATACTCCATAAATAACCGCACAGATTTAAAGATTCTCAGAAACTTTAAGCTGCTGGATAGCATTATTTTCAAAAATTTAGGAGAAATGTTGCTCCAAACTCTTGGCTTTTAAGTTCACACGCAAAGTTTTGTATACAAATTAACTTTTTGGAAATACATATAAAGACATTTTAAGGAATTTTCAAGCTCCTGCGTAATCCAGAAAAATGGTGCTTTGACATCATATACAGATTAGACACATTAGCAAGCAAATGGGTAAAAATATTTTTGCTACACTTGGATATTTCAAGAACTTGTGTTCTTCAAGCAGCTATTTAACACTTGTGGGGATCTTCTACTGTTTTACTCAGCTACTTAACATTAAGCAGAAACAACCGTCTATCCTGAATGTTTACTGAGCCAGATCATCCAGTAAATTAAACGCGACGCAGAGTCCCTGCCAGCTCAGCACCTGCTCCTGCCAAGTGCAGCTCTTTATAAATGTGATGGGTTCAGCCCGGTGCCACCTGCGTGGTTTGGCAGTGTTGCCGATTGCCTCTTGCTCAAAGCAGTTCACCAGAAGCTCTCACCCACCCCTTGAGGACCTATGGTGTAGCAACAGAGTAGGATGCAAGATAAAGATTTACAAGAGATGAACCTGAGGCCATCTTGCAAGACCTGGAGTGCCCATAGGGCCTATAAGGAGAGGAGGACTAGAGGGCAGTGAAATTGCATTTCCAAGCACCAGAGGCACCGACAGCATCTGTGTCTGTGGGTCATCCATTGACCATAGGAGTACTCTCACTTCCTGAGACAGCCGTTGACCAATTGCTTCCTAGAGACCCCATTCAGTGTGCTTGGTTTACCATGTATTTCTAATTCTTAATAGTTCATTTTCTGTCACTGATTTTTGGTAATTGAGTGCATTTTTAAGAACTGTTAGAATTCGATTTGCCCTCCTCCAATAAGTCGGTCCCCTTCCCCCAACCCTGCCCCTTCTCTTAGCGCTTCGCAAAAGCTCCTGGGCTAGGTCTGACCTTCGTTCCCTGAAACATCCACATTTTTCCTTTAAAAGATTGCTTGTGTAAGCAAATTGAACATGACAACTGACATTTTATGCATAAAGATGCTAAAAATTATTGGAAATAATAACGTGAACTGGAGAGAAAATCCTTGAGAGACTGTGAGAGAGGAGGCAAGTACCAGAGGAAAATGCAAGTGGCTCAAATGGTGTTATTCAAGCAACAAATATAGTTAACAAACAACAGTTTTAAACCACAATACAAGTAGGGAAAATGTCCAAAACAACAGAAAAATAATCAAGGAAAATTAATCTCTTGACATTAAATACTGGAGGGGGAAAAAAATACTCTTTGGTTTTATCAAATAATCAAGAACTATGGATGTTGAAATATCTTCAGAAACAGCAAACACAATGAGTATAAATTCAAAACTGCAGCCTATAGGTGTAAGCCCTGCATTAGTTTCATGAGCTTCAAAAATTCTGAAGGTGCACTCTGCTCTATCATACAGATCTTTAATGAAGTTTTTTAATAAGATTCGGTCCAGCATTGACCCTTGAGGTACATTGCTGATTGCCAACCTCCAGCTAAACTTCATTTCAGTGACCACCACCTCTCGGGGCTCTGCTGTTCAGTCAGCTTTCAGTCCACCTCACAGACTTATCATTTAGCCCATACATACTTCATCAGCTTTTCTCTGTGATGTTCTTATGGGAGACAGTATTGAAAACCTTCCTGTAATCTACGTATACAATATCCACTGCTCTCCTTTGCTCTACCACGCTAGTCATTTTGTCACAGAGGTTTAACAAGTTGGTCAAGCATGATTTCCCATTGGTGAGTCCATGCTGACTACTCCTGATGTCCTTGACCTTTATGTGCCCAGATAGGATTTCCAGGATTACTTGCTCCATCATGTTCCCAGGGACTGAGGAGAGGCTGACTGGGTCTGTAATTCTCTGGGTCCTCCTTCTGGCTTTTACTGAAAATAGAAGTGACCTTTGTTTTCTTCCAGTCTTCAAGCATCTCTCCCAGTCACTGTGACTGATCACGAGTAGCCTCTCAAGGACATCAGCCAGCTCTCCAGCACTTTTCAGTGTATATCATCAGGGCCCAAGGATTTATGTATGCCTAGTTGGCTTGCATATCCCCTGACCTGATCCTCCTCCACCAAGGATATTGCTCCCCTTCCTCCAGCTTTTCCCTCTGGCTTCTGGGGTGTGTGATTCCTGAAGACTGATCTTACTACTAAAGACAGAGATGAAAAAGGCATTCAGGATATCAGCTTCTTCCATGTCCTGTGTCACCAGAGCCCCTGCCACCTTCAGCAGTGAGCCCTAATTTTCCCTAGTTTTCCTTTTGCCACTGATGTATGTATAGAAGGCCTTCCTGTTCCAGGTAGGCTTTGTCTTTCCTAATGGCATCTCTGCATGTTCAGACAGTATTTCTGTGCTCCTCCCAGGTTACCTGGGAGGCTTCCATCTTCTGTTCATCTGCTTTTTCTGTTCTAGTTTGGCCCGGGGTCCCTTGTTAATCCATGTAGTTCTTCTGGCATTTTTGCCTGAGTTTCTGCTATTAATAAGGCTTACAAAGACTCTTAAAAATACAATTATTTGGAAAGATTTGAGTTAACTTTAATAATGATTTTTCAGCGCTACCTTTCCTTTTGTGAGCCAACACTGTTGACAGGATAATGTACTTGCAGTGAGCTGTGCTGAGGGAAGGACATCTGTACGCACAGCAGGACCAAAGCTAGAGCCAATATGTCTTACTGGTTGGAATCCAGGGGAGGCTGTCCAATATATTCCTTGCTACAGTTTTTTTGTAGATTTATACAACATGTAAGTCACAGAACTGAATGTTTACATTCTGAGCTGTGGCTTAAATACACCAGTTTCTATTCAAATTACACATGCAAACAGTCAGGAACTTGTACTTTAAGAAGAAGCATACTAGAATCTCTGAAATCAGTGAGTATTTACTGAAATTTAAGGAGAAACTTGCAGCCTACCAGGAATCAATACAGAACATTTTAATAGAGAGATATCAATGCTTATTTGGGATGTTATATAAAGACCAATACTATTGAGATGTCTCACTAAATATGAAAGGAACAGAAGTGGGATATGAGTCCATTTTACCCCTGGAAGTTTCTAAAATAATAATCCTATTAGAATAATAATAAAAAAGTGTTTACTGTGAACTCAAATTATAATTCTTGTCCTATCTTCTTCTGAGCTTCAGGTTTTTTACTTTTTCTCTAGAGGAGCTCAGGGAACGCTTCATATCCAGCACTTAAAACATGCCAATATGAAGGATACAAGACCTGTTCCTTAAACTACATAATTAAATGCACTATTTCTCCTCTCCCTGCCAGTGGGAATCCCAATTTACCTAAGTCATAAAATGGGAAAAATTCACTTAATAAGCAGCTTTTTAAAAAGTGGGCTCGGGATGATTTATTCAAGGCACAGTAAACACTTGCCAGCTTTCTTGCAGTCTTTTCCTTTGCATTTATCAGCACAGCATCAAAGTTACTGAGAGTTACCATACTCCCTATTGCTCAGCAGTGAACTGTTCCTTACTGGGTGAGGAGATGCCTGTTTAAAGTGCCAAGATTTTGCCTTCTTCATCATTCTCTATTCACTTTCAGGTTATTCTGTTAAGGTTTCTTTTATAGCACCTATTCCCACATCCATCTCTTAAGATTTCACTTTTTTCAACCACTCTTTTAAAGACAGTGGTTTTCTCACTTGTTTGAATTCAAGCAGCATGAGGCAGTAATGGTAGTAGTGGCACAATACACCCCAGTCCCTCATATACAAGCCCAGGTGTAATCATCAAGTGCAGATAGATGCTTCTTTTACACTGGAACATGTTCAGCCAGAAGATTGGTGTAGACTGCAGTCAGAGAAGATGGCGGAGGACAGCTGATTGCAAGTGATGTGTTCAAAATTTCATCTGCATACAACTGCAGCTATTTAAGAAACATATTCAAGCTGAAACTGCAAGAAGTACATCTACAGAAAGGCAAATGTTTGACAAGTTCCAAATTTCTGTGCTTCAGCAGATATAGGAGATGAATCTTATTATTAGACACAGTGGCAACATTCCTCCCTTCTGTCTTATAATATTGTAAGAAACCAAAGACAACAATTTTCATTAGAAAATGTCAGTAAACTCAGTTATCAGTGATGCATGAAAATCGGTAGAGCAATATTAAAATATTGATGGGAGGAGCAGTCATTCACATTAAGCATTCAGGGTTTTACTGTCTCTTATTCTTCTTTTAAGAAGAGGAGAAAAATTATGTATGTCTCTAAGATTTCAAACTCTGAAGTCAAACTTTGAACAGCAAATACTTTCCAAACCATCCCTCACGAACAAACTTGGAATATCTCTGTTATTTGACATTGCTGATACCAACTTTCCCCAGATATTATCTCAATAAGTGGAGAACTGTTGTTTTTCAAAGAAGGCACATATTTCTTCCTGTCTTTGGCACGACAAATTGCCATATAACAGTCTTCCTTAGCAAAGAATATATTACCTCACTGTTAACACTCACTTTAATGCGAAGTAGACTGTTTCAGAAGATTCAATATCTCTTTCCTCCAGATGATCTGCTGCTGGAGTTAATTCACCACTTTTATGAATATTTTGCCTAAAGAGTAGAGATTTCATCAAAAAGTTTCTAATTACCTGTCATGCAGAGCTTCCTTGAATGCTGACAGAAGACCATATGCTTAAGGGTAACTGTGTGCTCCACAAAACAACATGTAGCTTTGTCATCTCCTGCTAGCAGATAGCCTCTGTATATGACAGTAATAGCAGACATGCTACCTTGACCTAAGTGGTGGTTTCACCAGAAAAACCTTATGTTTTATGATCCAGAGGTCATCAGTTCAGCTCCACACATAATTTCTCCAGAGTCTTCACATGCATTGGGAAGTTACTCTATTATAACAGGTTTATGCACAGTTCCAATAGAGCAAATGCAATCAAATATATCTCAAACAAAGTAATATCCTCATTTTACCTGGAATTACAACCTCAGTCAGAGCAAGCAGTCCCTATCTGGACATTAAACATGCTGATTTCGATCCCTCAAGGCTGTTCATTCAGGTGAGTCCAAAGATGTCTGACTTTGCCTGCTGATCGTTCCACCATTCTAAGACTTATTTTTAGCCACTGGCTGCTGTTTATATCCTAAAGTTGCCCCAGGCTCAAACACAGGTTTATCAGGAAGGCAGTGGAACCATCCTCTTCATGGGTGATGTTGCCTTCATATTCCTGAACCATCTGACAAACTAATACTGTTGCTCCCTTCCACTTTCTTATTTCATAGAATCATAGAATGGCCTAGGCTGGAAGGGACCTCAGAGATCATTTTAATCCAGCCTCCCTGTCGCCAGGGATGCCACCTCCCGACTAGATCAGGCAACACATGGGGACCGAACGGGAGTCGAACCTGCCATCTTGGCGTTGTTAGCACCACGCTCAACTAACTGAGCTAACCAGCCCCCATAACCTTTCAGATGAGCATTTCTTATATTCAGCTGCAAGTACATAAAATGGTTCTCAGTCACTCAGTATAAAAGAAGTTAGAAGAGGAGTGTATTTCTAGAAAAAGACCTGATAACCTCTAAGCATGAGTTTGTACAGTAAATAGAAGAACAAAATCTACAATATTGTTTGATAAATGGACATACTACTCAGGTATGAATTACAGCTAATTATAAACAGCATGGCTACTACAGTAAATAAAAAAATCAATTCATAATGATATTTGGGCACTACAGACAAAGTCAAACCACTTCAGAAATCCAATTTAATTGTCCATAAATTTATATTCGTTCTGTGGGAAATCAAGACAAATTTGTCTGGAAAGGAAATAAAAACAAAACACTTCTCCCACTCAGTGGACAAAGAGTAGGAAGCTTTTAATTTACATTCTCAAATTCTAAAAGAATAGGTAAATCAATAATTTTTCTCAAAAGCAATATAATGTTTCATTATGAAATAAACATAAGGCCTTAATTTTTTTCTACCACTTGCTATTATTCAAGACTCTTATTACCTTAAACCTGTCCGCCTAATTCTTTCTTCATAGAGATATTTCGATTTCCCCATCTAGAGTTTTTCTAAAAGCACACACGTATATATGCCACCAGCAGCAGACAGCTTCGTAAATGATCCAGTTTCATTTTGTAAGCACTTGGATTGATTGATAGCTGAAGAACCATCCATAACGGTATATAAGAAAGGCAAAAAAAAAAAAAACCAACCAAAAAAAGCAAGTTCACCTCAGACAATGTGTACTGTATTTGGATGTAAGAAACAACAAATAATCTCTTTCTCTTCTAGAGGAGGCATCACTGAGAAATAAAAAATTCTGATTTAGTAGGAAACTTGAATACAAAAAACAGCCTTAAGAAGAGATGTCTACCTAGGCCGAATCCAGATCCCTTCAATTCATCAGTCTTCCTCCATCCTCATAATCATGGTTTAACGTACAAAAGTTAGTTAAACCAGTGAAGGGTTAGGAGTGCTATTTTTCAACTGAATAACATTAGTTCTCAAGAGACTAAGGCCAAATTTACTTCAGCAAAAGTGCGGCCAAATTGCAGCAGACTAAAGCAGTTGGTGTTGACAATACTTGGTCCATAGCACTCAGATTTTGAGGGCTAGGGTATATTTAGTCTGATCTCATGAACTAAATGTCTGTGAGCTGCTGCAACACATTATTCAGTTCAGCTTCATCTTGAAAAAATCCACTTTGCACTCTCCAAGACCACTCCAAGCTACCAAGCTATAAACCAGGGAGTTAAGTGGAATTACCAGGATGTCTACTCCACATGCACAACTCTGATCAGGACTAAGACACTTACATAGGCACACTTCCAGCAGTGGTGACACATACAATACAGAGTAAAAGAAAATAAACTACATTGGAAATTGGATTGTAGCTAAAGGACAAGTAGAAAAGGAGAGTACAGAAATGCAGCATTGAACAAACAAAATCTTTTCACTATTTGAACCAGAAGTTTCCTTTCTCTTTGTTCCTCTTAAATAATCATATCTATATGTTCAGCTAAGCTATTTTATTTGGTTTATATAGTACACATCAACACTTAAAGAGGTGGGTGAGCAGGTAACGAAAAAGGAAATTGCCATCTAAGAACATGTTGAGAAATTTTATTACATCATACATTTCCATGCTAAAATATTTTTTCTTATAGAAGTGAAAGAATAATAACATGTTCTGAGGTGCATCTAGACCAGAAATTTGTTCAATTGTTTAATAAAGATCTCAACAACTTTTTGTGAGTTTACTTGCAGGTAAGAACAAAAAATAAGTAAAAAAAAGAATCATAGCTGACTATATACTAATGAAGTCATCTTTTTCATTAGCTGTGAGAGACTGTAAAGAAAGATGCCTCAAACATCCATGGTCCTTATCTTATCTTGTTATCTGGGCCTGATCACCAGAGATCACGGGAAGGGGCCTCTGAAGGGGTGGTCTGTCTCCTTTTTAAGTTGAATGACTTGACTTAACCAGATCAATGGAACAACATGGTGGTCAAACTGGGCCTACAGTCAGGCGAGTTACAGCGGAAATTAACTCCTAGACAACCCCCAGAGACCCCCAGAGGACCACAACAGTCCTTCTAAGCAAACCCCCAAATTATTTGAGGAATTCTCTGGAAGATGCCATGGCGTCTATTTGGAAACTAATGCAGACTCCACCCGTAGGAGGAGACTAGGTGTGCTGAACACTATAAAAACACAACCTAGCAAGCTACAGGTGGCGCCCTATCATCCTGGATCTGAAAACGATGCTGGGCAAGGCTGAAACCCAGGGTGGTGAACTTTCTACCTCCTTTCCCTTTTTCTTTCCTCTTTTCTCTCCCCTTTCCTCTTTTGTCTCCCTTTTCTCTTAACTATTCTGTTTCTCTCTAGCAGAAAACCAATATTTGCAATTCCTTCATTGGCTATTACTTATTACACATTTCTCAATAAAACTTTCACATTTTCTAATTGTTGGTGTGATTGCACCTCTTATGTTGTCTGCAGGAATCCAGAATCTAAGTTACAATCCGAAGTGAGCCCAGGGGTCACATTAGTCCGGACATAACATTAGCCTACTGAAAATGCTGTCGTAATGACAGACTTAGCCTTGCTTCACACCTACTGTCCATTGCTATAATTTAATAATTCTAAGCTGCTATTAACTCATGCAACCTGGTAGATTTCAGTGCTATTACACTAATTTACATGACTTAGAGATCCTATCTTTCAAATTTCTTGTGCACTGTAACTCATATCTCTTGTTAATCTTTACTGCATTCAACCACTCAGTGGGCTACTTTTGCAGTAAAGTCCTTGACTCCTTCAACATAATAAATACTTAATTTTATCTTCCTGGTATACTTTCTATATTGTCTTACAAAATATATATCATTGAAATCAAGTACTGAGCATAAATTCTTACTTTCCTTTTAGGTAATATTAATGATGATCTCAGCAAAATTTGCCTATTGCTTTATAACCACCAGCAGCTACACAGCACCATGAGACTGGAAGTGCACTATCTTCATTTTACAGAAGCAAACTCCAACTGTCTAAAGGCCTGTTTGCTGTAGAAGTAGGAGCACAGTGAATCACATGGCAGAATTACTTGTACTGACTGTGTGCAACTCAGTTTTGATCCAGAAGTATTCAGAAGAATTTCAAGGCCCCTTCCTACCTGGGCTGTTTTAATCATGGCTTATCGTCTAAGCTAAATTTGTCTATATCAGCTTCTGATCTCGTCATCATATTTGAGAGTGCCACTGGTAAAATTTTCAACATGACTTGAATTGGCCTGCGGTTATTTGTCTAATTCCATTTTTTATTTTTAAATTTTTTTTACAACCTGCAAGTGCTAACGTGCATTCTGGAGTATCAAACACCCCTTGAGATATATATTTTTTTTTGTTAGGAAAAAAAAAAAAGAAAATTATAGAAAGATCTAAATGACCAAATAAAGAATTATAAAAGATGTGATGTAGATGCATAGTACAGTTACAGCTAAGATGGAACTGAGAAATTTTACAAGATTTGTAGTTAAGAAATAAAACTTTCAGCAAGTGTATTGCTGTGCTCTGTAGTAACTCATCTGAATGTTCAGCAAACCATAATGCTTATCCTGTTCTGAAAGCAGTACCACATGACACGTATTGCAAAATGTCAGGATATTAAAAGTGGATTTACTAACAGTAGACCTGTTCAAGTCTTTCCTGCTTTCACAGGTTGGTGAAAAAGAAGATACTGAGCTGAAAAATATCTGTGAGGATGTTTATTACGGGAGAGAGTTCAAGGAAAATATTTCCATTACCCAGGATGCATCTTAGATCAAAAATGAGACCAAAAGAAAGAAACAGGAAAGAGGGAGGGGAAAAAAAATAATTAAGCCCACAGTAGTTGTGTGTACTGTTGCCCACATACACAGTTTGTGTGGCAAAATATAATCACTATTAACATAGGTAGACATTAGGTCTATTCAATCTGATATCCAGTTGTAACACTAGGAATTACACTATTACACAAGGCAAAATATTTTTTATTCTCATCAGTGACAGATTCAGAAGGGTACTCTGGATTAGTATTTTTTCATGAAGGAGGATTAATATAGATCAAATTATGAAAAAAATCTACTCAACACATCATAATGATACAGTAGAAGAGTACATTTTACTGAGAGCTGGAGGATTGTCATGTTTTTAAAAATCTTTGTGTTGTTCAACTAAAAGAAAGGGTTGTTTGAAACATGTCTGGAATTTTGAGTGAGATAAAAAAGTCAGAATCTCCATAGTCTTTACACATACACTAAAACATACACATATTTTCTGAATGAGGAAAACAAGTATATTAACAGCCACACAAAAGAAAAAAAAAAAAAGATTTTCTCAGCCATCTCAAAAACAGTTTTTTTCCTGGTCAAACCAAGTATCCATTTTAGTGTAGCATCAGAAAGATGATAATAAAAAAACTTTTTGACATATAGATCGTTCAGGTTTCAACATCATGCTTTCAAAATCTGGAATTTATGAAACTTCTGCCTGATGATTACTTTCACATGATGTCTTAATGTAATTGTGCAGTGTGAGTATAATCATATTAGTCTAACAAAAAAGTGTTACTTTTAAGATCATGATGCACAAGCACCATCTGCCTAAGACAATATTTGGGTGAATTTTAACATTACTGTAAGGACTACATGAACAACCGAGCCGAACATGATAATGTGTTTAGCTCACCCATATCTATATTAAAGATCCTAAACTTGTTATACCGACTGATGCTCACATGGCATAAGAGATGATTTGGGAAAACAAAATCACGTATCTGTGATTATGGTATACTGAATCTATCACTGACAGATATGAACTCCCATTTTCACGTTACCTTTCTGCATGTGTGTATCATCCTCTTGTTTCCTCATTTCCTGATTTCTTTCTTTGAGACTTTGTCGTGGTTCAAGCCAACTGGGACAAAGACCCACGTGGTCTCCAGTTCACTCCTCCCCCACCTCCATTTCAACAGCGATGTGGAGGGAGACAATTTCAACTAAAAAGGCTCAAGAGTCTGAGATGAAGGATACGGAGGGTAATAATCTATTGTTTAAGATGATGAGTAAAGAACCAGAGTGACCTGGGAAGAAAAACATGGATTTAATTCACCACCACCATTTACGAAATAGGATAGTGAGAGGAATACATCAATAAATAAAACCTGACCTTAAATACCCTTTGCTACCCTCCTCCCATCTCCTTGGTTACCTTCTCTCCCCCATGAGTGCAAGGGTGCAGGGGGTGGGGGGTGCAGTCCATCTGGCCATTACTCCTTGTCCATGGCAGCTCCTCCTTTAAAAAAAGGTCTCCTCTTAGTCTCTCCTTCCTGCCGCATGGTGTCCACCTCACAGGAGGCAATCCTTTTCCTCCCTGTGAGTCCCTCAGGGCTGTGGATCGCTTTGGGCACATCCCCCACTGATGCTCAGTCTCTCTCCTCTCTCACATGGGGCTCTGCACATACCGACCCATCACTGTTGGCTCCCTCAGCTGGTAGGCAATCACCTTCCTGCCACCTCAGCCACCATGGGGCTTCAGGGAGAGGTCCTGCTCCGGCAGCCTCCTCCCTCTCTTTCTCCTCTGGGACTCTTCTCCCCCTCTTTCTTCACAGGGCGACATTCCTTTTTTCTCCTCTCATCTCCCCCTCCTCCGGCAGAAAAAGAATCTCCCAACATTAAAGATGGAACAGCTCGAAACAAAACAAAACTAAAAAAGCGAGGTAGAGCACTGGGGTGGCCTCTGAAATACCTTGATGGCAGAGGTGCTGATTGGCCTGGCCCTGGCCAGAGGCAGACCCAACTTCTACCTGCGGGTGGGGGAGGCTCTCGAATCTTCACAGGAGTCTACACCCAATTTTACAAAAAAACCTCCAGACTCAAACCCATGAAAGACTTCCATGTGTAAAGAATACAAATGAACAACAATGTAAGACCATTACATGTTGAAGTTGTCATCTCAAAACTACTTTAAGCTACACTTCAAGCTGACTTTTAACTGTATATATCATAGTCTAGCAAACAATAACATTCCCAGTAGAAAAACACCTTCATTTGAATGTATCAGTAAATTGCACACATTTCAAATGGGGAGAGGGGAGAAGAAAAAGGGAAAAAGGAAAAGACTATCTGAAATAATGCACCTTAAGGCACATGATCAACTATTTCTGTTTTCACTTAACTCTTTTCTCTATTTTTGACTCATGCTGTTCTTAATTCAATCTCTTGTATCTGACTAGTAGAAAAAAAAAACAGTAGTACATACAAAGTAACCACAAAAGGTTTGTGATGAACACTATGCCTTTCTACAGTCTATATTTCAGCATATGACTAATTCTCAGTCTGAAGCTTCAAAATTAAAATTAGATTTACCAAAATGGGAGTAAAACAGAGCAAAAGCAGTATGGCATATCTCTGTGGAGAGTGTCTAATCTGTTAAAGATCTCTATGTATAATGAAACTTACAGCACCATTCCCCCCCCTACCCAGCCTTAATGGGCTTGAAAGAGATGCAGGCAGAATGATTTATTTCGTTTTATTTAAAAAGGTTGCATAAGTTAACTTAATCAAAATAAATAGTGACAAGCCAAACAGTAAACACAGTAAGAGAGGATTCATGGAATAAGTGACTTCAAGAAATAAAAGGCTAAAAGGTGTTTTCTCACTCTCCTTTTTGCTGGTTCAGATTAATTGTTAATTAAGAGTAACTATTGACTATTACAGCTTTTGTAGCCTAGAGGAAACTTTTGTGTATGTATGCGTATGCAAAGGTATTGTGTAGTGGCTAGTGAATGCTTGATGAGTGCCTTTGGACTTAATAAATATTTCTCTTGAAACAAAATTATATGATGAAAGTAATGTGGTATAGAAGACACTAATACACAGATTATCATGGGATACTGACAGTACCTTATATCTACTTTCTACTTCAGTTTTGAGAATTTGGAATTCCTTGTGGGAATCAACTTGTAAAAAGACCACTCTATACTTCTGCGGTGTTTTGAATACCTCCTGAACTATTTAAAAATGATAAAATCCTGTGTCATAAGAACACAATTAAGAAAGGGTACTGCAATCAAGATATCTTAAAACACTTTAAACTTAATGCATTGATGAGACTCAGTTTGTTACACATGTGTTATTAAGCATATGTTTCTAGCATGTCCTTGTTACGTGATGTGTACTGTGCCACCTAGAGACAGAAAACTTGCAAAATACTCATATGTTATCTAGTAACTGAGCAGATCAGTTCTAATGCCAGATCTCTTAGATGCTGTTTTATCTCTTATTTCTAGACTTGTTGGATTTTGCTTGGCTTGGTCCAGCTGAAACAAAAAAAGAAAGGACAAGATAATAACGTCTTGTTCTGTGGCACATCTCATTCTTTCTCTGTGCTCTGCAGACAAGGAATTTGCTTAAAGTAGATGCAGGAAAAAACAAATATTGGTGCTCCTCTTCACAGGCCTGTTGAATAATGGCTAGAAATACCATGAGACGGAGAAGACTAAAGCAAAGTGATGAACACCTCAGGAGTTTATGCAGGAGGTAAAAGAGATATCTTGGGAGAGGATGTTGATCACTGGTAATAATAATATGTAATGGCAGATGAGGTAGGGTAGGATGCGAAACATTAAAAATGGAGGACTTTAAAAAGCACAGATTCAAGTAAGTGAAATCATAATGAGAAGGGAGGATTTAATATTTTGAGGAATATTTAGAAAACAGAGATTGTATCAGAAAAAAGGACCTAACAGACTGTTCTGGTTTTGATAAGATACATTGGTGGAGCATATGGCAGGAAGGTATATCAGCAGTCTTTCTCTCACTCTATTCTTCTAACTTCTTTGGTATATTCCACTAGTTTGCTGCGCTCTGTACATCATGGACTTCCTACATCGTACTCCCCATATCTACTGTCCTTTGGTCTTCAAGTGGTGACGCTATGGGGCAAACATCAGTATAACAGAACTTTCATAGGCTCTTACAACAAAAAACAAGCCAGTGATGCCTACCTGATCTAAGATAGTCAGAGTGCATGCTCATCAATGCTATTGGACCGGCACAGTTTCCAAACACACAGAAAAAGAAAGTTTGTAGCTAGATTTTCAATTATGCAGCTTTTTTTTTCAGTTTATACCTTGTTTAGCTGCTGGATCAATCACTGATAAATATTACCATAAAGAGTACTTCATAATACAGAATAAGTCTAGTATGCACTCAAATATATTTATTTTCCTGAAGACTAAAGTAGATAGAAAGATCTGGTTTAGGATTTTTTTTTATTTGATTTGGTTTGGTTTTTAATCAACTCTTTTAACATGGGGGAGACAACACCGAGGGGAAAGCATACTTGTAAACACTGGAACCAGATTCTCAAAATAACCTCAGTGAAGTCCTTCTCTTCTTAATGATAACTTTATTTACTCTCATAGACCATAATTTAGTAACAATTGTGTCTGTACATAGTGCAGAGAAAATAGTCTGGAGATATCAAAAAGTAACAAGCTGGTATGTAAAGCGCACATACCCCAATTGTGTTCACGTGAGTTACTGGCTTTGTTTTATATACGAAGCAAATCTCCAGAATGACTGTCATATATCTAGAGGAAAAACAGGAAAAGTAACAAAGGACATGAGAAAGGAAAAAGACCTTTGTATTCCCTTTAGTGAAGAAAACTTCATTCTCAGAAATTTTTTGCTTTTAGAGCTCCCAGGTAGGAAGTCCTTACTCTTTCAATGACTCTGATATCGGCATGCACTGAGTGGCGATCTCTGTAGTACCAGTTCATAAGCAGTTCCTACGCAGTTTTGGTAAGTATATAGAGAATGACAAATTTTTTGGCCAAAGAACTGATATATAGATGGTATTCAGACGCTAAATCTTACTGTCCATTCAGGTTTCATTTAATTAGGTTAATAACAAAATTCTAATTTCAACATTAATATTGATTAATGTGCAGTCTACTGTGTCAATCATAATCATGATTATGAAATTATACTGTTTCTTCATCTTTATATTTAGATCCTTTTGGGTGATTATCACTTCTTCCCTTTAAAAATGGATTTTCCTCTTTGCTTACCCTCCACTTCTCATTTCCATGATATTGTATATTTCTTTGTCTGAATTACAATTTTCCTAAAATTCTTTTGATTTTGGAAGCCTTATACTTTTTTAATGCTGTAGAAAACTATTAGGAAGGCTACATAAACACAGTAAAGGGGAGATCTTCAAAGTGATATATTTCAAAATAATTAGATTAGATAAGGTTAGATTACAGAAGAATGCTTGATATTACTTTATAAAACTGAAGAATTGCTATCTGCTACATTTAGGCAATCATCTTCTTTTTTGACAGAATCATTTTTTTTCTACTAAATTTATATTTGTCGTACTAATAGGGGCTGAGAGAATTAGAAACCCCAAATATAGAGATAGAAACAACTTTAAAAAAAGCAATGTGTAATGACTGAGATCAAATGACCACATACAAGAAAAATAAATTACACTTCATTTTTCTAACAAGAATAGAGGATTCAGTTAATATTCTTGAAAGTAATACCTCTATTCATTTTCATTCAGGCCAGCAGAGAAAAAGATATTGCTTGCTTTAAATTCAGTGACTCAGACCTTATTGAAAAAACTCATTGTAGAAAAATCCATACACGTAAGAATTGTTTCTGTGAGTACAGAACTGTTGTAAATAAGGATGTACATAAAAGTATCATCAACTTCATATAGCTTTGCAGAAGGGCTTATAAACATCATTAAAAATCCATAATAGCTTTTGGTTGTTTTGTTTCTCATGACCTCTATTTAAAAAAAAATTTTATTCTCAGAGATGAAGCTAAAACAAGTTTTATAACCAAAGCTAACAAGCTCAGCAAGGATTAGATGGGGTCAGGAAGTAGAAAAGTTACTTTCACAAGATCAGGCCTTACCATATGTCATATGAGTCATGAAGTGAGACATTGCGTACAACAGACTGTAAAATTAACTGCAACTTTGCACGTACATTAAACTTGTCTGCTCAATACAGCTCATATTTACTTGTGAATTTCCAAACTCCTGCATCGTGTGCTCTTGACCCCATGTGCCATGCACCTGAGATTTCAGTACCTACCATGTGTTTCTTGACATGAAAGCAGTGTGTGGTTCCTTCTTCACTCTATTTCAGGCATTCTGAAAAGCGAAAATAATATAAACAGAGATATATATACACATCTTAAGGCAACTGTATCACCACATACAATAAGAGAAAATCCAAAGAGCAATATATAAGGTCTCAAAGCTAGAGTATAGTGTCCCATAGTTTTTAGAAGTGCCATCGTGTCTTGAGGTAGTAGAAGGCAAAAAGAAGTGTTGGTACATTTATTGTTGCTAATAAATTCCATCTGATCTAAGTGGGATGATGAAATCACAGAAACTTGTTGAGAATTCCTATTACTCATCATTTTCTCTTCTATTTACTTATGCCTCTTTTGTTTCTGCCAGCTGGCCCTTCACCAGAATAATCTCACTTCACAGAATAACTTCATATAGTTTGCATATGTCACTAAATATTATAGAGTGTATACTAATATACATTGCAGTAACTATGCAATAACTATATCTATTCAGCAAGTATGGATTTAAAAAAAAAATGGAAGTGGAGAAATTATAGAATGACAGAATTTCATCTGCGATTAAACAAAATGTTATGATAAAAACATTACAATAGTCAAGATATGGCTAAGCAACTGCAGATAGCTGAGGGATCTTGAACAATTGTTTCACCCAGTACATACTCATGAAGTATGATACCAGCAGTATCCCCCATTTTTAATTCAAGGGACTGCAGTTTAGCCTATCACACCAGCATGTGGTAATTTACTTTGATCTGTATTGGATGCCATATGTTGGCTATCAGAATGTCAGACTCGTAAGTAAGGAGAAAACAAGACTGATGCTGAATGAGAGTAATATAAAGTTATGCTACAGATATTACCTGACCAAATGAATGAAATAAGCAGAATTTTTCTGGGATATCTCACTCCTTCTCATGAGGCACATAGTTGCAGAAATTCGTAATGTGTTTATTTCTAAATTTCTAGTACTTGCTGTAACTTAAAATATGAGCCAATAAAAAAAGCAATTTTATTTACTATTTATTTTGATACAGGAAGAATTGTTTATAACTAAGTCTTTTATCTGCTGTCATTAAATACAGTAGTTTGATCAAAACTTTCTGTTGAGCTTTGTAGAATGATAATATATTAAAACCTCTCTACAACAAACTTGTTACTCTGTTCTATTTAAAATAAACACCTTCATTCTACATTTCACTATTTTCTTTTTCAGCTATGAGGGCCTAGATGTTACCACATAGAGAGGAACTTTGATGTGAATGAGACCTTCGGCACATACTTCAAGGCAGAATTTTTCTCTGATAGTAAGCATCTCGGTAGTACAAAGTAAAAAGCGGTAACGCATTTGAGAACAAAAAGTTTAGGTCAAGAAACAAAAGCTGTAATAATGCTCCATACTGTATGGTGGTATGGGAGTTTATCATTTTTGTATTTGACCTCTTTGACAAGGTCCAGACTAAAAAAATTTGCAAACTAGGCAGCGTCAAAAAAAAATAAAATCTACAGCTCACACTTTCAACTTTTAAAATAGGTACAATCAAGTTATGCCTGCACAGTACTAAATCTAGAGGAAGAAAATCCTAATATGAGCTGTATATTTTGAAATCAGACAATGAATAATACAACATTTGTTCTTTAAATCCTATCAAAACATATGCCTAGCGAATATGTTTTTTAGGACCAGATGTGAGCAGAACATTTCTTGCAACAGCATAAAAAAAATACACTGAAAGCAAATTTGATATACAAATGGCTCTTTCTAGAAGGAAATGCTGATTATTTCCATTTGTAATAATGCCCAACCACGCAGTTTTCTAATGATAACTCTCTCCCCTCTTTCATTTTATTCCCTAACATGTTGAAAATATTCCCAGCCTTTTAGCATTAGTTACAAAGGCACATTTGGCAGACTCACCATCTTTGATAGCACAGTTTTTAATCTGTTTCTGTAACCCTAGGGAACCTTTTAATAAAGAGATTAAAGTATTGAATTTTTATTCTCTAGATTCAAGAGGACAGTTTGACCCTGATGACTAATTGAAAGCTAAATTTTATTGCATTATACTGGACACAAATTAGACCAGCTGGAATACTTTTCCAGCAACATAACATTCACAAAAAAAAAAAAAATCATCGTAGGAGTACAGAGAGAGGGACCAAAGTAAAGAAAAATTTCCTACTTAAAATCATGAGAAATTAAGTGGGAGATCATAACAGAATTAGATTAAAAATAAAGAGGATTATAATTTAATTACATTCATTTGTGGTGGAGTTACAGCTCATGAGATTTTTTTGTTTGTTTTTTAATATCCTATTTTGTGATAAGAGACTTCAGGAACAGAGGTTATTTACACAGATGATGCAAAACTATGTCTTTGCAGTCAACAGTGAATACTCAACTTGCAGCCGCATCAAGTATCAGTCACATTGATGTAAACTGACAATATCACCCTAAATAAGGCCATATTCCTGCACCATGAAGCTGTATAAATAAATTATATTCCTTTCATGAGATCCATGTTAAGATCTGCATTGGACAGCAGTACTGATACTTACCCAGAGCAAGGTAAACATTTTACAGTCAGTTCTGCCATATCTAGTACTGCTTCCTTGTGTGTATATGTAGGTTTCATTTCTTGACGTTTTTGTTTTTGATTGGGTGGGGTTTTTTTGACAGAGGACAACATCTAGATTGAAAAATTAGATACCTTGCTAGTTTTTTGATTACTTTTTTCTTCCTTTCCTAACCCTCCATTTCAGGGATCATATTGATGATAGAGTCATAGAGTCATTAAGATCGGAAAAAACTCTTAAGATCATCAAGTCCAACCGTCAACTCAACACTACCTTGACCACTAAATCATGTCCTGAAGTGCCACATCTGCACATTTTTTGAACACCTCTGGGAATAGTGACTCCAGCATTTCCCTGGGCAGCCTGTTCCAAAGTTCACCCATTCCTTCGGTGATGGAACTTCTTGTATCTAAGGTTACACTTGCTGCTATTTAATCATTCAAGGAAGAAAGCTCATGGTTGTTGTAAACCATGCTAAAATTATACTGTCACTTAGGCCTTACAGTATCCAAAAGGGATACTCACTTCCATCAAGTCCAGAAGCTGATCTCATTAGGTGGCTACACAATTGCTATAGCTGACAAAGGAAAATGTGAACTCATATCTGAAAGGGCGAGGAGGGGCAAGAAGGGAGGAAGGGGGGGAGCGGGGGGAGAAAGAAAGAAAGAGAGCGAGACGGGCATGAGGAGGAAAAGTAGAGGGAGAAAGGAGTGAGAACCCACGAGTGGAAAGACTTTACAGCAGCAATCTATTGATTTATTGGCATACCTAATCATAAAAAAGCAGAGCAAGGTGCAAGGCTTCTAAGCATTATATAGTGGAAACACTGCTGATTTTTCAGGCTTTCTCCTTTCTGGGTGTGTGGAGAAGACTTTACCATCACAATATAGTGATGAATTCAGTACTTCAATAAACTGACCTTTGAAAACAGTCACTGAAAATTTAATTTTTGAATTACTTGATAATTTGAACAAAAGTTATTGCATACCATTAATCACCAAGTTGCATACTTTTTGTTTCTTCAAGAGAAGATAATGGACAAGATATCCACATGCTTATATGATTTTCTACAGTGAACTGAAGCACGCACATACTTGAATCAACATCAGTGGAGAGATATGAGTATCTAACATCTGATGAAATGGGTCAAAACAGATCAGTAAGTCTTCTTTTCAAGTTTTATGATCAGTTTTAAGGGGTGTGAACACAAATATTCAGTCTCTTCTAATCCATGATCTTCCACTTCTGAATTTTGTTTGGCTATTATTT
>NW_009736941.1:251-3694 GCF_000703405.1 Apaloderma vittatum | reverse complement strand
CAAGGGTGAGGGGAAGAGGCTGGATGGAGGGCGTCAGGGAGAGATCCCCAAGAGGCTTTTGAGAGCTGGACTTACCCAGTTGATGAGGAGAGTCGAGTGGAAGAAGCTGGATAGAGGGCTGCAGAGCCCTCAGCTCTTTTATACATGTCCCAGTGTGCCTGGGGCATGGGTCAGGGGGGCGGTGGTGGAAAACATAGGCAGTAAAACAATTGGATAATCTTCATGACACAGTTAGTGATGTGAGGCAATTATATCGCTCTTCAGTGGGACATAGGCATGCAAACATGCCCTGAAAAAGAGCACTTTGCATCACGTTGTGCAGCCATCACGCCTGTTATTACCACCCTTTTACAAGCTGGTAAACAGAGGCACCAGGATGTTGGGAAAGGGGAGAAGGCATTCCAGACTCTGAGGCTGATTTCCAAATGCCCACCATCTCCCAATGCATCTGAGGGCTCTTAGGGACAACTTGTCAGGAGGATCCCTAAGCCTTGAGCCTCTCCATGCCCCTGCTTGACCAGGTGTGTTTGTGGTGTCTCCAATGGACACTGGAGAATCAGGGACACTCTTGTACGTGTTAGGTGAAGACCCATATAAGTGGGGCTCAAGGCTGACAAGGGTGGCGAGCACTGAGAATAGGTGACAGGGTCATGTGTGGTGGAGAGACGTGAACAGAGGAACTGTAGGGCAGGAAGGGGACCTGGACACTCTCAGAATCCTTAGCCATGTGCCCATGAGTACGGTCCTTGATTTCTCATCTGGGCCTTGAGGGATGTGCCAGGAGAACTTGGTTAAGCACCCCCAGAGAGCCAGGCTGCACATGGCCAAGCTTCCCTCAGGCACGAGCATGCTGATTACTGCTAGAACATGGCATGCAGCTTGGCTGCTGTGAAGCGTGCCATGGTTGCGTATGGCAATCTTCTGCAAGATGCCCAGGATTCTCCTGTGTAAGCAGAGTGAGGGATTAGGGAAACATTGGGGTTTATTGGCGCTGTGAGTTCAGATACAGAAGCCCTTGCCTTTCATGTAATGATGTGACATAGTCCATCCCTCCCATCACACCTTTCATCTGCAGGACATGCCAATGTCCCCAGTGAGGAGGCATATAATTATCTCACATCACTATCTGTGTCATGAATCTTGTCCGCTGGCTTTCTGCCACCACCACTTGGTGAATGCCCCAGGCACTCTGGGACATGTATAAAAGAGCTGAGGGCTCTGCAGCCCTCTATCCAGCTTCTTCCACTTGACTTTCCTCATCAACTGGGTAAGTCCAGCTCTCAGAAGCCTCTTGGGGATCTCTCTCTGACACCCTCCATACAGCCTCTTCCCCTCACCCTTGCCTGATTCCTAATCCTTGGTGCATCTTCCAGGAATCCTTGCCTGCCTGAAAGATGTCTTGCTCCAGCCTGTGCGCCCCTTCCTGTGGGGTGGCTGCCCCGTGTCCGCTGGCTGACACCGTCAACGAGCCCTGCGTGCGGCAGTGCCCCGACTCCACGGTGGTGATCCAGGTGATCCAGCCCCCGGCCTCGGGGGTCACCATCCCTGGGCCCATCCTCAGCAACTTCCCCCAGCACAGTGTTGTTGGCTCGGCTGGAGCCCCTGTTGTTGGAGGGGGCTATGGCGGCACTTTTGGAGGCCATGGTGGTTATGGAGGCTTTGGTGGCTATAGAGGCTATGGAGGTTATGGTGGTTATGGAGGCTATGGTGGCCTTGGGGGTTATGGCAGCTATTGGGGCTATGGAGGCCTTGGTGGCTGTGGTGGCTATGGAGGCTTTGGGGGATATGGAGGTTATGGAGGCTACGGGAGCTATGGAGGCTTTGGAGGATGTGGCTATGGCGGCTGGGGCCGAGGCCGCAGATACTTCAGTGGCAACTGCTGGCCCTGCTAAAGCCAATACTGAGTCCAGCCACAGATGAAGGAGGGCTCTGTAAAAACACCTGGCACATCCCGACATGACGGTCTGTGGAAGGACATACCTTTGGCATTGCTGGGATCCACAGCTTGGATTATTCACGACTTCTAAGGGTTAAACTCTGCCTTCATCCTGCCTTGCTTGAGCATTCCTTCCAGATCTGATGCCCCTTGATGATGGAGATGCGTACTGGGTGCCTGCTGTGCCAGAAGGAAAGTGAAAGCCCTGGACAGGACTCTGCTCTTCTCGCAAATCCCTCCTCTCCCAAACTGCAATAAAAGCTCTCTTGCATCGCAATGTTGACCCTTGGTTTTTCTTTATCCTTCCTTCTTCTTCCCCCAGACCTCAGGGCATGTCAGTCTGAGCTGTTTGAATCTCCCACGGTGCTTTGCCCTTGGAACACTGGGGCAGTTTGCTCAGTGTGTTACAACTGATGATGACAGTCCCAGCTGGGTCTTGGAGAGCACATCCCACTGAGGTCCCTCTGGCCCCCACTAACAATGAAGACAAACATTCCCAAAGACCTCTTTGAACACATGAAAGTGCCAAAGGTGTCCTGCAAAAGTTCTTCCAAATCCTCTGCTAAACCAACATGCCTGGCTTTACCTCCTCTTATTGGTTTGTTATTGGTCACATGTCCCTGTGCCATGGTAGATGGGACACACACACACACATTGGAAAGGGGTGAGTTAGACACAGCCAGGTCTTCTGTGAAAAGAGAGGAAGGGAAAAAAGGCAGCAAAACAACCAGAGCAGCCATTTGTTTTTTCCGCTATGGGAACTGATATTTGCATATCTTCTATCCCCCCCTGAGGAGGTTTCAAACAGCCTCTGTCCTTATCAGCAAAGATCCCCCTGAATTGACTCACATGTATCCACCAGATTCTGGATCATGTGGTGTCCCTTGTGTGTCTGCTGTGGGCATATTTTAAATTCTGTCATGGCTGTTTGGGCTGGGTGCTTTGCAGAGGTGTGCCAGCGTGAGCTACTCTGTGGGCTGTTCTGCAAGGAAGAGCTCCATAAGGCAGCTAAGTCTGGTCCAGAGTGTTGGGCTGTTGGAAGCTCTCCTGTTGTACCTGGGCAGAGCCATGTCCCCAGGCAGTTGGTGGGACACAAAATGAATGCCCTGAGGAACTTCTGCTCCAGGGGCAAGTGTAAGATGGAGCCATAAATGCTGCAAGAAGGAGTGGAATAGAGAGGAATAACAGGAGGAAGGTGAGGAGGGCTGCAATAATGGGGTGGGAGAGGGAGTCAAGGCATTTGTGAAGGTGCTAGGGGTTGGTCACCCTCTCCCTTGTAACTCAGGGCATCCCGAGTGGCTCTGAGCTGTGCCTGTGACATTGGAGTGGCTCTCCTGGTGTTCCGATCTCCAAGTCTGGGGGTGCCAGCAGCCTTAGGAGAATGGCCACGGCTGGCAGCAACCTCACTGCTGGTCCAAACAGGTTTTATTGGGTGCAGGAGCCCAAAGTGGGAGGGGAGACAGGAAGGTAAAAGGAAGAAGTTGTTAGTAAAGGAGATGAGCATGGC
>NW_009736941.1:0-220 GCF_000703405.1 Apaloderma vittatum | reverse complement strand
CGCGTCAGGTCACGTTCTGTTGCAGGCACATGCTGCCAAGGGCAGGCAGGAGGAAGTTGGCCAGCCCCAGATGGTGCCCCTAATGAGACATTTATGGGGAAATAGCTGGGCCAGCCCTGGGAGCCAAGGCTGCTACTTTGGTTTTGGATGTGAAGGGAGGAAGGATGGATCAAGAAAAACCAAGGGTCAAAATTGCAATGCAACAGAGCTTTTATTGCAG
>NW_009736940.1:0-354 GCF_000703405.1 Apaloderma vittatum | reverse complement strand
TGCCCATTTTTTTTGCACCTTTCATCCTATTTCCCCAATTTTCGGAGGGGTTAGGCGGGGATTGGGTGGGGATACCCTTTTTGGGGTGATTTTTTTGGATTTTTTCGGCATTTT
This sequence comes from Apaloderma vittatum, assembly GCF_000703405.1. Lineage (NCBI taxonomy): Eukaryota > Metazoa > Chordata > Aves > Trogoniformes > Trogonidae > Apaloderma > Apaloderma vittatum. Next base: position 240 of record NW_009736940.1, on the reverse strand, counting down.
GTTTGATTTTTTCAGCATTTTTTTTTGCAATTTTTTTTTTGGCATTTTGTTTGATTTTTTCAGCATTTTTTGACTTTTTTGAGCATTTTTGGGGGCTTTTTAAAATTTTTTTGGCATTTGGTTTGACTTTTTCACCATTTTTTTGACTTTTTCAGCATTTTTGGGGGGCAATTTTTGGATTTTTCTGGGCATTTGGTTTGATTTTTTCAGCTTTTTTTGACTTTTTCAGCATTTTTGGGG